>NW_024581773.1:0-118202 GCF_017639235.1 Corvus kubaryi
CCAAAGAAGCCCGTGCCTTCTTTCTTAACTGAGTTTTTTTCCTGAAGTGCTAAAAAGATGAGAGGAAAACATTAAAAACTTAGAAAAGGGATAGATTTAGCCTCATCTCTGAAGGAGCCAAAGTAAAGCAAAAAGGTGTAAAATGTGCTTGTGAGATACCCTGAATTATGATATTTAGATGTGTGTGATTGCTCTATTGACGTCAGCTGGCAGGGTGGGGTGGTGTTGTTCCAGAGCATTTGTTTTTTTCCTCATTAGCAAGGGAGAGCTATCAACCTTTTTTTGATATTATGTCTAATTGAAGCCGCAGCTTCTGCACCGTGTTTTTATTTCCAGCTACTTGAAAGGATCAAGGACGAACTAAAGAGCCTCCTGTGACCCGCACAACATTAAAGCTTATAACCTCTGGGACTGATCTGAGAACTGGATAGGGTTTGGTGGGGATTTTTTTCCTCTCCAAATATCTTAATGCTTTACAGAGAAGTGTTTCAGGATCCAAGCTGATGAACCCTGTCTCCTTTCTTTCCTTTTTTTTTTTTTTTGTGGTTCATTTGTTTTCCTGATCAAAGCATCTCAGCAGAATTTCTTTGATGTCTCCCTAGCTCTAGCTGTATCATAAGCAGTTTGACACAGTAAAAAGGAAAAAAGAATTTGTGAAAAAAATTTCTCCAAACAACATAATTTTTCACTCATCCAAGTAAGAAGCTCACAGAAGCAAAGGTTTATACAGTGGATGTTGTTTTGATTCTATGCTCAGCCTTCAAGAAACGGAGCACTTAACCAAGATAATTTTTTATGTTCCTGCTGGCTTTTCTTGTGGAGATTCTTGTATGGCAACTCTTGGGGCCTTCCCTTGCACTGAGTGCAGAAAGCCTCCTTATTCCATCCCAGTCAGGACCTAAACAAGCGTGAAGCCTTTTGTGTGGGAGAGGAAAATCAGGCCAAGTGTGTTTATGCTGCAAGTTGTTAATAACAACAGCTCCTGGCTTTTGTGAAGCACATGTCAGCCAAGGAATGCAAAGTGCTTTTAAAACAGGCATTCATTATGGTTGACAACCTCCACCTTGCCTCTTCCCTTGCCGTGAAATTAGTAATGAGCCAGGAATGCTGATTGGCTTTAAATCTCCCTCCCCAAATGGTGACCTGCCCCTTGCCTGGCATGGTGGCTGTGCCAGGGCAAGGTGAGGGAGGAGACAGAACCTTTCCCTCTGTTGCTCTGCTGGAGGGAACACATGCCCCCCTCTCCTTCCCCACCTGCCCAGAGGGGCTTCTGGCACCCAAAGCCTTGCACAACCCGAGATGCAAAGTGGCTTTGGGGGAAAGGCTTCTGAGGTGTGTTTTGAACTGTCTGTAGAAATGGCTGTTGTTCCTTAAATCAGAGTTTGCCCTTGCTCAGTTACCCACGGTGGGAAACAACAGGCTGCTCACAAGGTAATGGGAATGGTGAGACGAACTGTTCAGCTGAGCAGCTGCTCTTGTCCAATGGATTTCACCATCCTGTCATTTTGTTTAGTGATAAAAATCTTTGAGCCAAGCTGGAATCACAAAAAAACCAACCAAAACTGCCACAAACAAAAATCAAGCACCTCCCTCTCCCCAAAGCCCCAGACCACACACCCCTCCAAAAAAGCCACAGAACTCCCTACCCTTTTGGACTAGTGGTGTTAGAATTTAAAAATACTAGTATAGGGGAGCTGAAAACCCCTCACACTCTTTATTGTATCCCCTTTCTGTACTGCAGAGGGAATTTGTTCATGTACACCTAGAGAAATATCGAGTGACTACTTTGCAAGTTACCTGTCGATGCTCTGTGAAGATGTTGCTCTAGTCTTTATATACAAAATTATGATGAAGTTGTCTGTAGACTTCAGCAGCCTTTGAATTGGACTGAGATTTCAGAAACTGACCTCAGAACTCTTCTCCTTATGCACAATCCACGTGCTTTTCTGTGGACCTAAGTTTTCCCTAAGGCTCTTTGGAATAGTCGAACCTGGTAACAAATCCAGCAGAAAACAGTGCTGCATTTGCCTGATTCTTTTTCTGCTGAGACTTTGACCTGAAACGACTTGAGCAGTGCCTAGAGAAACTATATTTTGATGCACAAATAACAAAGAGAGGAAGTACCCTTTTGTTTATGAACAAGAGGGTCCTTTGAGGTGTGGTGGCATTCACCAAAGTTTTTTCAGTTTTGTATGCTGCCAGTTTTCCCACATTTTCACATTGTTTCTGTTACTCAGTCTTCTCTTTACTCACCAGCTGTTCCTTCATATAAATCAGCTTGTTGAAAAATATGTAATTTAATACCTGTTTTGAAAGCCTGCTCAGTGAAACATCAGCACATGGGGGTGTTAAGTGTCTCTCAACCAGCTAATCTTCTGAAAAGCCATTTGTCATAGGGGTTCAGTTTTATACACAAAAGAAAAAGTTGCCTTGTAATAAGTAGCTAAAAATATGTACCTACACAGAAATACAAATCCCTGGATTTATTGTCTTAAATCCCTCAGTAGAAAGTCTTACTGAATTGAGAAAATCTGTGAAGTGTGGTAAGGGAATGTAAAATATATTAAATTAGGTTGCACCTTAATCAAGAGGTTCTTTGTTAAATAGTCTTGTAAATATTTTAGCTGGAGCAGTCAGACACTGCAGAAATGGCTTTTTTTTTTTTTCTTTTCCTTTGCCATGAACATAAACAATAGTATGCTACAATTCCTGGCTCCAAGTCCAAAATCTGATTTTATGTCTCTACTAACTTCATCTAACTCAGAGGGACCCTGATTTAATAATAGCTATGTTATAATTGATAGACTAAATGTCTCTACCATTTTATGATACAAAAGTATCTTAAATATAATTTTAGCATCTTTTGTTCTAAAAGGTCTTTGAAAGTATCTTTTAACAGCCTAATGTAAAATTAGTACTATATGAACTTCCAGATTAATTCAAATCTTCTAATATGGCAATTATTTTAACATAATAATGAGTAATATACAAAGGTGTATAATTGTTAATCTTCCAAGCCGCTAAGGATCCAAACCGTGGCTTATAAATCAATGGCTTCCTTGGGAAAGGAAAATATAGTGTTCAGTGGCATGAACATTAGCTCACTGCTTTATTGAACAAAAAAGGACAAGAAAGCAGTAAGAACTACATTTGACAAAACTAGACTGATGTAAAAACATAAGCCATGTATTTTTAGCATTGCTGAGCATGTCCTGGTCTTCTCTTATAGTTGTGTTCATGTTGCAATCTTTTGTATATACATAGTTATACAGTGAATAGACTCAAAATCCATCTTGTCCTACCCCTATGATGGGTCATTTCTTCTTACTTCAGAGGAGAGTATTCCAGTATAGAAAAGGGTTTTCTTCTGTCTTTGTAACATCATTACAGTCCGTAGCTATCCTGAGGCTTGGAGTTCCAAGCTTTTGTAGATGTGACTGATCTACCTTTGAGTAGAAACAGTTGATTCCTTCTACTGCAACTGAATTACAGATGTAGTGTTTGTGTAAGTATTTTTTTATTACTGATTATCTGAATTGCCACATTACCTATATAAACCAGTTCTGCACCAGCTCTTTGCTGTGTTAGGAGCTTTGTAAACATTGAATAAAGAGTTTTTCTCTGCCCCAGAAAGTTTAATATCTATGTAAAAGTCTTCAGGTGGCAGATGCTGATTGACAGGTGTAAGTCACAGTGATGAGTGGGGACACACACGAAACCACAGCTGGGAAAAGAGCACTTAGAATACACAAAGAATTCACATATGAACAGAGCAGGAACATAATGAGTAGATTAAGGAAGGCATGACTCCTAGAGCAGACTTTCACTGAACTGACTTACTTTCATGAAGTTCTTTCCTCCAAAGTAACTTTATAGTGCAACTGGCTACTCTGAAGTTACTCTGCTGAGCAGTCTCCCCATCTCATGTTTCCTGTGTGTGGCGCCTGAAAAAACAGAATTTTTATTGAATTGTCAAACATAGCAATCATGCTAACAGCGAAGGACGAAGCCGCTGTGGCTTATTTTCTGTCATTTACTGAGTAGCGAACTACAACTCACAAACCCATTTCTCTGCTCTCAGTGCACAGTGCCCCATATTACTAAAATCATTTGGTTTCTCAAATCTGATTATGTTCATACTATTTCTGAAACAAGACATTTCCCTTTCTGTTATCTTGGATAATACAATTTCCAGCATGCATTTAGAAGATCAGAGAACATCAATGACTACAGATGCTCCTATTTTTATGGCACATATTGGTCATAGCTCTCCACAGCCAGAGATGACTTAGTTATGGGCTTCTGCTTATTAAACCTTATAATAACATAAGGCATGCTATACAATCAATTACAATAAATGTCCTAATTGCCAATATCTACCAATTTCCTGTTATTCTTATCTCAATTATTTCCAGCAGAACAAGTTGCCTAAGGGCTATTATGGGTGTTTCATTAGCAGATCTACATGACTTTAATGCTGGAGGGGCAATGCATGAAAAGGGGCAGAGGGAGCCTTGAAGATCCTCAATCATACTCACTCATTATTGCATCTCACTAAGGAAAGTGTGAAAAGTCCCCACCTTGGTTGTGCACATCCTGGTCCTGAGCCCCTCTGTTTATGTGCTGGTTGACTGGCAGCCTATGGTGGTCAAGGAGAGAAGATGATGGTGGTGACAGTAATGACCTGCTAACCACCTTTGGGTTGAGTTATAAATCATTAAATGAAAAAAACCTTCAATATTCAGTCTTTTTTAAGCTTTCTTATCCTTTTGCTCCTCCATAGCAATGCAAGCTAGAACAGTCTTTGAGAGAGGACTGATTCTTCTGCAAACCCTCTGTGAAACAGCAAGTACAAAAGATCACAGGGATGACAGTCAAATACTGCTAACAGTTGGCAACACATCATTGCTGGCTCTTAAGAAACAGGCTGAAGTCACAGGAGCGTGCTGTGAAAGACCATCTTGTAAATGCAGGGAGAATATGTAATCTGAACTGAGACTGACAAACTATCACATTCATTTTATAAAAGAAATCAAAGTGAAAAGCAATGGGAAAAATATTGGTCCAAATCTTGTATGCAGCAGGAATTAGAGTGGAGCCCAAAAGTCCTTATTTCAAGTTCAGAGAATTAACTAAAAGAATAATCTCATTTTGTTTTCAGCATGTACTCAAGAACACTGAGAACATAGATCTAGGGGTCTTCCTGGCACTCACAAATCCACCCCAGTTTGTGACATCCACATGTTTTCTCTGCTTGTGTCCCCCTCTTTTCCCATGTTCACATGTTGCTGTTGTGATCTTAACTTCAGGTGTGAACAATTCAAGGTGGTTTTTTTCCTCCTGCACATTATCAGCTTCCACTTGTATGGGATGTAGCCACTGAGTTTAGTTCATAAACAATCTTTGCATGAGATATCAAACAAGTCAGAGGTCCAGAAATTGAATTCAGACCAAATTCTTAGATGCATGTCCAAGAATATATACCACTTGCTCCTCTCCATAAGGAGTAACACTATCCTCAGTAGATTATTCCCAACAAAAAGTGAGTATTTTGAAAAAAAAAAACAAAAATTGGACTAGGATTAACATATTCACTAACGAGAAAAAGATAAAAGCACCAAGGATGTCTTTTAAGCTACTCAGCTTTCAATTTGTTGTCAAAAAACAGGACACTTAAATCAAGTGAATTGTTACTATAAGGAAGAGATACTCAAGTTTTCTGTTCATTATTAGAATACTTCAAGTGGCTCTTGTGCTATAGAAAATTAATTAATCAATTAGTGTGACAGGTCTAATTGTGGGAACTTGCTAGGTTTTTATAGAGTGATAACTGAGGCTTGAAAATACAGTACAAAGCATGTTTGGTCAGGTTTGAACAGGTTTGAAAAATATGCCACAAGAATATAGAACAAGCTAACTAGAAAGTGCAAGGGAAATGACTTGTTATTCTACTACAAAGGTGAAGAAATTATGTTTCCATTGGTACAAAGTGGAGGGGAAAAAATTAAACGAAGCAGGAGAAAGTAATGCAATTTCAAAGTAAGCAATTTCGGTGACAAAAGGAAGATTATTGTTAACTTTCAGTTTTCAGATGCATTTTTCAAAATTGAATTGAAAGTCCATTCATAGGAAGCTTCGTCCTCAATAAGGGGCTACCTAAACGGGTGAAAAATTTAAGTTCAAAGGGTGGTTTTGGAAGGTTTTTTTTCCTTTTTAAATGTTATTTCTTTGCATGAATAATTTTTCTCTCATATAACAGCACTTGGTGTTGTGAAAATTAGGGCAGAGAGCAGGCCAGCACTTAAATTTTTTTTGGCAGAATAAATAATAATGAAAAAGTATTGAAATATTATTTGCCAGTTAAAAGTCTGCAGAAGTCAGGAATCATGTCCCAGCTTGTGTATTTGGTTAAAAATTCATTCTACTGACCTGAGGGCCCAAATGAGGAGCCCATGTTCTTTGGGCTATGCTGGGTGGGATGAATGGTTCTGAGCAGGCTCCTGCCATTGGCTCTAGAAGATATGTGAACAGATGGGTCTTTGGCAACAGGGGCGTGGGCCATGAGCTTCAGAGACCAAGGATCAGCTCTGATAAGTCCTGATTCCTGATTTTCCCATGTCGTCTTTAGATGGGCAGCTTCAGTGATTTAAAATTTAAAAATGACTTTAAAAGTAACAGTATCCACATATAAAAGTGTCAGTCTTACTTCAAGTTGGAATTATTTACTGAAGCTTTGGCTTTCTGGAAGTCTTAGGCTCGTTCTAGTCTACGCAGGTGGCAAGTTAATAAAGTGCTTATAATAAAGAGCTTTTAAGGCTTTCTCCTTTTCCTTTAGGGGTTTCAGACTGAGCCGGTGACTGGAAGTTCTTGCACTTGAGTAACAACAGGAGTTCTTTTGTCATCCATGCAAGTCTCTTGCTCCTTTTAGCAATTTCTCGCTCATCGGGATGCATCGTTCTTGAGTCTGGAGGAAGTGATCCTTGAATATCAACCAACTCTCTCAGGCCTTTCTTCCATGAAGGACTTTTTCCCATGGGATTATTCCAGGAAGATCCATAAAGAAGCTGAAGTTAGCTCTCCTGAAATCCATGGTTACGTTCTCACTAGCCTCCCTCCTCCTCACCCAATACTGATCTCAACAACCTCATGGTCGCTACAGCCAAGGATTCCCCCAGCCTTCACATCTCCAACAAGGCCCTCACTGTTTGTTAATAGGAAATCGAGGACCACAGCATTCCTTGTGGGATCCTTCACTACTGGTGACAGGAAGTTATCATCAGTGCTTTCCAGGAATGTCCTGGACTGTTTGTCCTTCTCCAGCAGATGCCAGGGTAGTGAAATTCCCCCACAAGAACCAGGATCTGCGACTGTGAGGCTGTTTCTAGTTGCTTGTAGAAGTGCTCATCCACTTCTTCCTCCTGCTCGGTAGCAAACACCCACACCAGTGTCACCCTACCCAGCCAGCTCTTTTATCCTGACCCATAAGCTCTCAACTCACTCATCACTCACCCTGAGACAGAGCTCAGCACATTCCAAGAGTTGCCTCATGCAGAGGGGAACTCCACCAGTGCGCGTTCCTGGTCTGTCACTCCTCAGCAGCATGTAGCCCTTCGTGACAGCATTCCAGTCATGGGAGCGAGCCCACCACGTTTCTGTGACCACCATTAGGTCAAAGCCCTGGGACAGGACACAGATCTCCTGTTCTTCCTGTTTGTTCCACATATTGCATGTGTTGGTGTACAGGAACTTCACAGAAGCATTTGATTGTTTCCATTTCCCAGCAGGGTTGAAAAGGAGTGCCCCATGGTCCTGCCTTGTGGTTATGTCTTTGGGTGCTCCTGCTCACTGAAGGTGTCCGCTCTTAAGCCTCCTTCTTCTGCTTGGATGGTCACTATAGTTCTCCCCTTTGCAAAATTTATCTCTGTCAAGTCTGGTTACATCTCCAACCCCCTTCAAATCTAGTTTAAAGCTCTCTCAATGACCCCTGCTAAGAATTTTTCCAAGAAGGAAATCACTTTATACAGCTCTTGACCTTTTTGTCTTGCAGGTAATAATAAAAAAAAAAAAAAAAATCCAACTTGGCAGCAGCTCTCTCTGAGGTCAAAAAGAAAGGGAAAGTGGATTGCTAACAGTAGACCATTCTCTAGCTAAACAGGTTCAAATTTTGATTAGGTATAAGGTGGGGACATATTTTTGACAAATGGTTCTGTGCCAGACCTTGACCATTTTGAAGGTTTAACAAGAGTCTTTGAAAGTATTTCTGCATATCAACAGGAAGGAAGTTTTGTCTTACTCAAAATCATGTTATTTATTCCTATATTAATCCTGACAAAACTCTGAAACAGCAAAAGCATGAATATATTGATTTCTTAAAACATACTTCTATAGCATAGAATATAAGCACTTCTTAATACTAAATGTCGAATGAGGCTTATTTCTTATTTCTTTGCCTTAAATTAACTCGTTTCCAAATATTTGTGCCTAAAATTTTCTATTATGCTTGAATATAGGGTAAGCCCGATTAATGAAATACTAATTTCATCTTCTCCTGGTTTAACCTGTCTTTGTGAGATCCTACTTCTTTGAAATATGTTTTCCGTGCATTATTTTTTGAGAGCTATTGCCTTGCTATTTCTTTAGTTATTCTCCTCATGTATGCTGGATAATGACAGTATATTACAGGTTTACAATGTGGATGTATCAGTGTAGACGTACCTGCTGTGACATCCTATAGGACATAGTCTGCCATGTTTGTATGTGAAAATCTCCAAGAGGAGTGCAGGAAAATTTGTTACTGCACCCCCCATCAGGTTCATTGAACTGCCTGCTTGCCTCAATACCTTCATGCTCTAAAACTGCTGTTACTACTTGTGAGAGAACTCAGTGGAAAATGTGTTTTACCAATGCTTGCTTTACTGGGAGGAAATTTAATCCATGACACTCTGGTCTTTAGCTTTTAGGGTCCAGGATATGAATGCTTTATCAGAAATTTTCCAAGCAGGAAGGGACTTGTCGACCATTATCAAGCTCCTCAGTGATAAAACAGAAGAATGTGGGAGTATTTCACTCTAAGCCTTGCACCTGGATATTGAGAGCTCCTAAACAGATGGGGTTTTTCTCAATTTTGTAATTGGCAGTCCTTATTAATCCAGCTTAGACATCCGGAACACCTGGTATGGGAACAGCAGAAGTACCGGGTGGGTCAGCTTGGATACATCAGGACAATTACATTCCCTTTTGGCAAGCTGGGTTTCCTTGGTTTTGGCTATCTAGTGTTTATTAATGTCTCATGCTGCTCTTTTTAAAAAGCAGTAAGAAAAGCTCATAGGTGCTCAAGCATTTCTGGGAAAGGGGTGTACCCAGTGTCAGTATAATTGGACATCTGCAGTATAGAATTAAACCTGCTTAGGACATAAGAATAGCGACAGTACTTTCGTCCAAGTTCAGAACCTTTTTAGTCACTTTCTTTTTAACTCAGTGATCTCACTGAGCCTTAGGAGAGAGAACTCACTCAGGTTTTCTTGAGTTAAAATCCTTGGGTACTCTATTTTGACACTGTAGTGCTTTTATGTTTTATAAACTTGGTTCTTTGTAGTCATGATATTGCAGGCACCTTTTCAAAACACTTGAGGAATCCGAGGCTTAATTCTGTTAGGATATAACCACAACCATGATAAAGCACGCTTTGTCTAGTCTTTGTAGCAATAAATAATGAATCTTATAATTAAAGGATGCTCAACACCTCTCTAAGAGTACTCTGCTGACAATACTGTAGCTGATAAAATTACGACACAGGTATATTGGTGTTAAAATAATAAACTTGATTACTTCTCAACCTCTAATTTTTCATGTGGGCTCCAGCACAAATCTCATTTTCTTAACTACTCTTCTTGCACCAATATGTGTATCACTTCATTCTTGGCCATGGTTGTGTTGGCAGTTCTTTACAATTAATGAACTGTAAATCATAACAATTGTTGGATGAGTCCTGTGGCCCAGAATAGCAGGCAGTGCACTTATTAATTATTAAACGTGACCTGTGCATGCATAACAGTCATCCATTGATGGATTAATAGCATCTATCCTTCTGAGACAAGGTGGCCATCCATAACTTTTACAGTAAATGTCCCAGAATAGGGACAGTGTCCCCAGATGACACCCTGCAATCCCATGCGTTCTAGAGGTGCTGAGCATGTACTGTTACCATGAAAACAACACAGTTCTACTTTCTGATTTAGCAAACCCTGAGAACTACTTGGGTTTAGCTGTTCAACTGCTGAGTGCTTTCATATTTAGACCATTGTGTTAAGGGCCTCTTAGGAACAGAATTGGTGCAAGCAATCAAGTGTAAGTGAGGCTGCCAACACAGACAAAGCCCCCATCTCCACATGAGATCTTTTACATAGAAATATCTGAAATTATGAACTCTTTGCTCTAAGTTGGCAGCAGAATTTCTACTTTTACATGCATTAAAACAGTGGAATCATAGGGAATTTAAATATACATATAAATTCTTACCCCCAAAATTAAGGTTTTGGCCCAGTTTCTGTGAGTTTAAGGAAGGAGTTACCAGAATAGAAATCAGTATTTCATTGTGATAACCAGCAGTGATACACAGGCCATAAAAGAGTCCCCAAGTGTACCACAGTATAATCAAGAATATTCCATTCATTTGTAGCATATCAAGTGAAATCCTCACCTTTGTGAGGCTATTGCAGGTTTTGCAGTCAATCACAGTGATTCATGCACCAGACTGCTTGAAACCAAGTGATGACATATGTTTCATTAATAACTGCTGGGTAGAGAACTATATTCAAAAGCCATACACTGTAGTTTTCAAGATTAGGTTATTCAACAATAGGAACAAGTACATTTCTGTTGGAAGAATCTCAGAGATGAAAGTGGCGTCTTTGGATTTTATATGCATTCTATGAGCCAAAACTTTGTGCTAATTTTCAGTAAGCAGCCTGATTTTCAAATCACGACTAGAAACCACTGAGTTCTTTTAAAATGGTGTTGCGAGGCAGTCTGAAGATCTCATCTGGCTTGCATCCCTGGAGGCTGAAAGCAGCAAAATTTGGAGCCTGTGAAGGATATCTGGAGGATCGATAATCTGTAGACAAAATTCACAGAGAATTCCTGTTTCAGGAAAATGTAGATCATGCCTTTTTCTTCAGTGAAAGAAGGTTTCTGGAAGCAGGACTGCATTTGTGTGTATTTCCAGGTTCTGGGGAAAATAAGTGGAGGCTTGTGCAACTGAGTTGGTGCACAGTTTTTAAAAGGGAAACTGAAACCCTGGGTGAAATACTCGACTTGTCAGTGTTATGCAGGAGAAAAACTGTTTACTCAGTCACTAGTAGAAGAGGGTAAACTTCCATAACCTGTGAGTAAGCTTTTGTATTACTCACATTTCACTGTGAATGGCTCAAAAACAAACATTAGAGCATGAAGTTAAGGCGGTAGTATTATAAATATCTCTAATCATCTTTCTCTGTATTTCTGAGGCAAAATTCATCTTTCGAGTCATCATGTGATTTTTCAAGATTTGCTGGCTTTATATGAGCCTCCAGGGCGTGATGGAGGGCCCAGTGCTATTCTGCTGCCTTGTGTGGCAAGATGTGTTGCTCTGCCTCCATCTCAGCCACACACAATGTGTTGGGAAAGGAGAGAGATGGGAAGTCCAACCCAGGAAACACCACGCTATTCAGATCTTGAAGCTGGCACTAAAAAACCTAACAAATATTATCCAGCTTCAGGACACCATTACAGCCCTCAGTGACACCAGCAGGACAAGGGAAAGCAAATACAAAGCAGGGATTGTATCTGGAGAGCAGTTTTAAACCAATTCTCTACTTATGTGTCCACCAGAAAACCCTGGTAAGTATGTTGGCAAATGTGGGCAGATTAAAATGTCTGTCTTCAGGAAAAATCCTCCTCCCAATAAGCATGAAGGAGAATAAAAACATAATGAAATTTTTGAAATTTGGATGAGACTAAAATAAAATTATGTTGCTTTTTTAATCCTTGAAATCAAATCCAGACCACTCCAAGACAAAACTAAGGAAACACAGGTCAGAGCAGAAGCAATTTGGGCAAAAATGGGATGTTAGTGCTAATAACGTGTGGTATTTCTCATATGGAGGTCAATTTTACCTCAAGTAGGATTTTCTACTTTGATATATGCTGTGGTATTTGTGGATGGTTGCTCTTAAGTTACATATGTTGATTAAAAATCAGTGGGTTCAACACCAGCCTTGTTACGGATGGGATGCAGAAGGTACTTCTATTTATTTAAACTTTTATTCTGCATTTACAGATGCGTAATTAAGAATAGAGCTGGAACTTCCTGCTGTACAGGATCTTCCTCTACATAAGAAGCAAGCTGATATTTAAGCAGATTTTAGTGAATGAATGTACCTTTGACAAATAACTGAAAGGTTTTAACAGTTCTCTTACCAGGGAGGCTGAATGAAATCAAACTGGGAGAAGTCTGTACCAGGCATGGCTGAGGCACAAGGTGAAAAGTATATTTCACCTGCTGTTTAATTCTTTCCTGGGAAAGAAGAGGACTTTTCTATCCACAGTGATTAATTAGGCTTCTTTCTCACAGGCTTAAAACAAAAAGGAGTAAGAACTTTAGAAGCAATTGTGTCCATAAATTGTCAGCAGCAATTTGCATTGTTGATGCATTGTTGATGCACAGAAAATGATTTGTGAGAGGCTGACCATGTGCTAGGAGAAACTTCAAGACATAATGATAATTTATTTGAAGGAAGGAGAACAACCACACTTAAAATACAGCCAAAAAACCCCCAAACCCCTACAACCTGAAAATAGAAGTAATAACAGCACAAGAGGTAGTAGGACATGCTGGAGTTCTAATGCAATAAATCCAGGACCCTTAGCCATGTCGTTAAATGTGTGCTGCTTTCAAGTTTCAATCCTCTTGATTGCTGGGAGAACCTTGAAGCATAGAATATGAATGAGTGTCTTTTCAGTTAGTTATTCCAAATTGAAAAGAAAAGAAGAGCAATACAATTTCAAGTACTGATCAAGCTGCAATCTCAGTAAAAGGAAGAATTAGCCCCTTTTCTGAGCCTTAGGCTAGCTGCTATTTCATGTTTAGAGGGCCAAAGCCTGATTAATCCTGGCAGAGTTACTGTGGTTTATATCAGAGGGAAGGGATGTTCTGAATACCTCATTTGGCCTTTTCTGGCCTTCTGTACTAGTGTGTATTAAAAATGCATGAATTCCAACTCTTAATGTTTGATCATCTTTATTTGCGAGTGAAGTAAAAATGGCATCCAAGTGTAAATGAGGATCAGTCCTGTCAACATTTACAATTCAGATTTTTAAGCATAACAGTGATATAAATGTCTTCATTGTCTCACTCCCCTGGACTGTTGAGATAGTCAGGAGAATGCTTTCCATCAGCACAGAAAGATACCACCCTAACTAAAAGGGAGTCAGACATACAGATCCTTCTTGAATGTCTCTTGTCATCAATTTCCTTCAAAAACCCAGCATTTTATTTGTTCACTTTGCAAATGGATGCTTCTCTCTCTCCCCAGATAGCAGGGGATAATTTAGAGTGAAATTCCACTTGTATCTGATGGTGCCCCTTGAAGGTTTATGCAGATCCAGGTTCAAGAATGCAGTGACTTAGAGCTGAGGGCAAGATACAGCAGAGAACAACATACAATGGCCCTCAAGAGTCTACCATAAATTTTAAACTCATGGATGGGCATTCTCAGTCTCTATGAGGCATTTTGTTTCAAGGTTTAACCAAAACCTTTTTTCTTATGTCCATCTGGAATTTCCCTTGCTCAAAAAGCAAGTGTTCAAAAATTGCTTCTTACTCTTTCTCTTTGTGCCACCAAGAGGAATCCTGTCTTCTTGATAGCCCCCATTCAGCAGCATATTACTGCTAAACATCTCTCCTTCTAAGGCAAAGTCCAAATTAGGTAATGATTTAGTTATATACTTAGTCTCTTAAACTCCACAAAAATTGCAATTAGTTTATAAAGTAATTATGCACAATTTGTGCACATTATTAAGCATGCTAGTATAAGCTGGGTGCAAAGTACAGTTCTGCCAGATTACTGGTTCCAAGTGATTTTTATAATTTCCATCTTTAAATTCACAAGCATCTCCAAGAAAGATATATTACTGCATACAAAGTACCAGTATCTTTTGAGAATGTAGTCTTTGCACTCCATTGGGATGAAAGTGTGGAATAAGTATGAGTAAGTGATAAAAATCAGCAGTAAAATCACTCCATGCTCCATGACTCCAATTTTGGGTAGATCCTGACCTCCATATAATCTGAGACTGTGGCTTTCTTTAGTCCTCTAGACCTGAAGAGCTCCATCAAAATTGTAAGTCCCAAATTATGAAGAAATTACATCAAAATGAAAGAAAAAATCATCTTTCCTTTCACTCAAAATGAAATATTATATAAAGCTACACTTCAAGCCCATACTTCATTGGAGTTGTTTGGGCTTCTTGGGCAGCAGTGGCAAACAGAGGTAGGGGCTGTGTGTTGCCTGTGTTTTGTGGGGCCCTGTGATTTAGTGAGCAGAGTGCTGCAGCCAGTTGGCAGAAATCTGCTGGAGGATGCCCAACACCACAAGATTATGTGCTTATATTGAAATGCCTGGTCATTTGGGGCACATGAAACTGCTCTGCGTGGGCGGCCTGGCTGCTGGATCACAAGGGAGCCCTGGCAACAAAAAGGCTCCTCCCTGCTTTTGTCTGTACCCTTTTCTTTCTGGTGCCTTTGCCCAGGGGCAAACTCTGGAGGGTAGCTCTGGTGAGCAGAGGTTGGACCAGATGATTTACAGAGACCCCTCTATTATCCCACACTTCCATATATTCTGGGAAGAACACATGTTGTATATACACTATATATCAGGGCTTTTTAGTTAAAGAATGTCCAGCTTCATCGTAGGGACAGAGCTGCACAAAGCCCTTCATTGACTGAAACTGTGCTCCTGTGTGAGCAGGTGTGTAAGATTTATAATTTTAAACATTCTTACTCTATTGCTTATATGTGCAGAATCTTCTCATCTTTAAATTACAAAGCAATTTTGTTCCTCACAGAAGTAATGAACCACAAGAAGTGTCATTAATAATGCTCCTTTTCAGATGTCCTATATTAGAAACAGTATGCTAAAACAATATTTTTACCTATCGATCATCCTTGAGGCAAGAATTTATCATACTTTTACAAGTAGTCCCTTTTGGCTTTGCAGCTCTGTCTGATACAAAGTCTAACATAAAGTTGCCACCTCTGTCAGCTTCTACCTTCTCTATGGTCAAATTTGCTTTTATTTGATGCCAGTTTGGGTCATGGGCTTTGTAGACAGAAGTTCAAAGTGGTTAGATACAGCTTGTGATAGTCTAGAAAACTGAAAACACTAGTGGGGAAACTTTTCCTTTGTCCAAACAAGTGCAAGAATACTCGGTGGAGATTTAAATCAGTAACCAAAACTAGCACTCAGTCACCAAGGCAAGCAGCTCTGGACAAGAAAAAAATAAAGAAAAAGTAATATAGTAAGAAACCTATGGAATAAGGGTCTCTCAGCTGGTTACTGAGCACTGTTGAAAGTGTATGAAAACTGGGAAAAGAGTTCCTGAGAGACAGGTGGAAAGTGACGAGGTGAAAATCCAGCCTTTAGTACTGAGATTTCCTGAAATGGTGATAGTAACAGGAGGCCTCTATGTAAATGGAGAGGTAGGGTTTTGTTTGGCCAGTTTTTCGGTTAAGGTGAGGTTTGCTTTGGTTGCTGTATTTCCCTCTCCGAAAGGTAAAAGCTGAAGGAGCCCACCCTATTATTTCATATTTAAGAAGGGTGGAAGGGCAGCAGTCAGGAGCCTGCCTACATGCCTGGCAGCACCTTTTAGTGACCACAGCTGTAGACCAGGACTTCCTGAGGGGCTGGGAATGGCAGAGGCAGGAGAAGGTGAGGGCAGGAGATGAGACCTGCTTTGGAGTCTGCCCATGGCATGAGCAGCCCCAGGCTGCTGAAGGCAGTTTCCACTGATGATCTGTGGCTGAGGGGAGAGTCAGAGGGCTCTCACCTCCTTCTTTTCTGCTCAGTCCAGAGAGCTGACAGCTCTGTGGTTGTGTTAGGTGCTGCTTTCTGGGTGCAGGGGATGAGAAAAGATGAAGGTGGTGAAGATGACAGGTGGTGAAACTGCCCTGCACGGCTTTGATGGATGTGAGCTGTGAGGAGGATGTGTGCTACCAGGAGGGCTCACGCTCTTGGTTACTGACAAAGAAGTACTGGATAATCTGTTGAACTTCGATTACTACTAATTCGGTATCCATACTCTGATTCATTTGGAACCATTTCTGTTCCTTAATTCCTACAAAAATAAGATGAGAAGCTCTAAACCAAATTATTTTGTTTGTAATGCAGTTACCACTAATGAACAGCTGCCAAAAAGACAATTTTGTCTAAATAGTGTAATAACAATTCACCAATGGGCAGCAGTGTAAATGAGCTGTCTGTCATGCACTTCCTTAAATTGAAAACAAAAGGAGACCTCTTCCTTCTCCTGATTTTGATCTTGCATCAACTGAATTTGACAGGTTTTGAAAAAAAATCACTGCAAGCTTATACACAATATTGTGACTGATATATGACTTGGGAAAGGAGCCAGAGATCACAGAATGTAACTGCTCAAAATTGTCTACGTGTTTTATCCTACCAACTTGCTTACAACTCAGAGTAAAGGATGTGACAAGACAGCTCTCCACAGCAATGATTGCACAAAGTTTGAAGCTTGACTATCTTCTCAAAAATGCTTGTAAGCCTGTGCCAGAGGAGAGACCCAAAGCCCTGCAAGCAGACACAGGGCTGCTGCTTAGTGCTGGGAACCAGTTCCAAGCTAGTCCTCTTGACCCAGCAACAAAATGCCTAAATTCTTATCCTTAAACCCAAGCATAGAAGGCAGCTAATTGGCTGCAAAAATTGAGTGGTAACACACTGCATTTCAGATATTTGTCTCATAATTACTTCAGAATTGATTTAATCTGAAGAAAACATCTTCTCTGTGAATGGACCTGCTTGCAGGGCTGATTTTACATTTCCACGTATTTCTTTTTCTGCTTCAAATGCATCAGCTGTGTTGCTAGAATGCCTGTCTGCATATTCTGCTGGTAGCATGTGTTTGAGAAAGTCTCAATAACAATCCATAAACAACCAGAGAACAAACTGGTTCTTCAGAAGATCCTTCTGTGCTGCTCTTCAGCTGTCATTTTGAAAAGGGGAGATGACAGAACTTCAAGGTGGTATAGAGTGGAGAGACACTGAGGTGCTAGATCAAAGTGCTTTAAAAAAGAAAAAAGAAAAATCAAGAGAACAAAAATCCCCACAGAAAACCCTGAAACCCTCTGAGTTATTTGAACTCAATTATCTTGACTCAGGATTTTCTGTGCACGGGTGTTTCTGATTTCAGTTGACATTTGGAGAGGTGTGTGGTAGTTTCCTGCATGCTGGCAGCAGTTGTTCCCAGTCTCCCCAGTGCTGGGGTGCCCTTCCAGCTTGCTGCTGACCCACCTTGCACTGCAGAGCTTGCAGCCTTGTCAGGGAACATCTCGAGGGCAGCTCCCAGCTGCTGCCTGTCCTTCGTTATTTTAGGTGGGATGGGGCAGAAACAGTGAGTGTGTGTTAGTTCATCCCAGTGTCTGCTGCACCAGCACAGTGTCCAAACAAACATTGCTATCCCTGCAGGAGTTTGGCAGCTGGCTCACTTCGTCCTTCTCTTGGAGACCAGGAAATTCAGGATGTCTTTCCCAGGCTGAGTAGAAGCAGATATACTGTAGCAGTGCAAGGAGCCTGATTTATATGATAGCAAAGAACAAAGTACAACGAATCAGTACCTTTAAAATAAAATGTAGGGGAATGTACGTAGGTTTCTCGTCACTGTGATTCTACCATGGTTAGAGCAAGCAGTGTGGCAGGAGGCAGGGACAGCAGAATGGCATTGAGGGGTGACTTCTGCTTGCAAAAACATGCTGCTTGCTGGTACAGGACTAATGCCAGTTCACACAGCTGTTTAATTCAGCATACTAGCAGCAGGACTCTTCTTTGTATGTAAGTCCTTTTAGTAATGTCCACTATATGACAATTTAAACTTTCTAATAGAGTCCAGACAGTGCTCTACATATACTTTCTGCTGCTATAATGTAATAACATTTTGCACTTATTGATTTACCATGCTATCTTTTAAAGAAGACAAAATGCTTACCTGTGTAAAAATGCTTAGTTCAAATAATCTACATAGCAAATGCTTTGGCTTGATAGCCCATATTACCACCAGATGCAAATTGTCATATGGTCACTGGGAATCATGCACGGAAGTCCACCTGGGTATAACCAGGAGCAGAAAGGGGTGTGAAGTGGAACATAGGACAGGAGAGGATGTCTGTGCATTTAAAAAATTTCTGGGTGCCTTTCTACATGACATGATGTGGATGACCTAATTCATTTGATGTTGTGTTCTTTTTATTCTACCAATCGTGGGGTTTTTCTTTTTTCCTTTTCTTTTTTTTATCTTCCCCACTCTGGGAGGTAGGAGGCTTATCTACACCTGAACCATGCTGTGCAGGACTGATATGCTTCTCTCTGCATCCATTTCTTTCCTTGAAGCTTTTTTAGTCCATCAGTTACTTTCAATACAATTTAATAGTGAGGTTTCTCTAAGGCCCATGAAAACAGGTAGGCAGATAAAAATGCAGACTAACTGTGGTTCTCCTTCTGCTTAGTTGGAGCTTGTGCTTCATTAGGGAGTCCAGACAGGAGAGACCTCACAAAATCCCCCTGGTAGTGAAAGGTTCAGTCAGAACTCGTACCTGAGACAGCGAGCAGGAGACAGAAATCAATAGGAAAGCTGGCTTCATTAGCAGCCCTGCTCTGCAGCTCTTTGTTTTACCTTCACATGTTGCACATAGGCATATTTACACCACTGTTTCCTCGCAAGTCTTGACTTCTCATTGACCTCATTTTGTCTCCCTTTTTCTAACATATTGCATAGAGGGTCCTTTCTCCACCATAATTCACTCCAAGTTATTTCCTATTCTCTTGGAGTATTTTCTACCTTGCCTCTCATTATAGAACCAATTCTGGTTATGATTTGGTGCACGTAAGCAACTTCTTTTCTGTGTAAATTAGTTAAACTGGCTTCTAGTACCTAAAGAAATGTTCCTTCAAACAGGCTGAGGCAAAGAGGCAAAGAGCCTTGAAAAGCAGGCAGACATCAGAGACAAACAAGACAAATGGCCCCGATTTTGTTCACAAGCTGTGTGGGATTTGAGGGAAGGAAAATTAACTCTCTCCTCAATTAGTTAAGGGTTCTCAGTGATGGCAACAGGAGTGTTTTTCTCATCAAATGAGGAATGAGTGAAAACATAAGATGATTTGGAACTGAACATACTTGCAGTTGATTACGTTTTTGGCTAGCAAGATACTTCAGCCTTCACTATCATTTGCCCTACAGGTTTAAATTATGAATTATTTAAGGTGGAGAAAATATTTTTCTTTCCATTAGTGCAGTTCCTAGTACAGTGTGATGCCAATCATGGCTGTGGCTTGTACATTGCACAGATACAAAATAAGGCAAGAAAGCAGAAATTTTGGGATTTTGTTTTTCTTTTCTCTTCTTCACAGAACAAATTATATGGGAAGTGCATGGGCACACACAAGAGTCTGGGTGCTGAAAGACATTAGCTTGCAAAACCAGAAAGTCTCCCCAGTGGCTCTGTGAGTTAAGCACTGCTTTGCACTTTTGCTATTTCTTTAGAGATTGGAATTTCCAGCTTAACATGTGCTAAACTCTACAACATGCTAAATAGATTTTGTGTCAGCCAGGAAATAAGTCCCCAGATAGATGTTAATGTAGTAACCATGAAAAAGGTGAGTTTTTTAATCTTATATTTGGCCTGGGAAGGTTTTTCACATGTGAATTGCCCCAGCACTACTTTCTGCATGAGCACTTATCTTGTAGAAGACTTTAAGAGAGTTCAAGAAAATCATGCAAACACCTTCTTTGTGGGTTACTTGCAGATAAACCAATCCCAAAGCTAGTGTTGGATGAACTTTTTTAGAAGTAGCAACAACATAGGAGTATGGTATTCAAAAAGTTAGCGGTCCTTGTTGGAATCTAGTGATTACTCTGTTTTCACTGTATTTTTATTGTTCTAATCCTGTTTACAGCTGGTCCTCTTAGGAGGTAGGGTGAGAATGGTTTTGCATGAACGTTCTCCTCTTGATGCAACATTCAGCTCACTTTTTGTGAACTACTGCAGACCCACTGCAGACAAAACAAGAAAAGGTGTTCCAACATTCTTGTGGCACCACATGTTAGAATTTTGCTTATATGTTCATGGTTAAACTGATTTAGGGCTAAGATCAAATTGTCTCCCCAGACACCCCTAATGGCCCAGCAAAGATTGTGATAAGGTTTTTGTTTGGTTTTAATACCTTAGGTGTCATGGTGCCATCCATTTCCAAGGTCCTCCTGGAGCTGTACTTAGGAAATCTGAGCGGGTCTGAAGTGTGGCAGTGCCCTTGACATTTTGTGGCATGCTGTGGTTGTAGCATATGGTGACTTGCTGCAGCTAAAGCATTTGGTAAAACATGCTGGGAAGGTGCTGTATATGGTGAACGGCTCCAAGGCGCAAACTGTGCTACTTTCAGCTCTGCTCCTTTTGAGGGGGTTGCAGCAGCTCTGTGTGACAGTATGGTCATGTGTATAAGTGTGTAATCTTGTTTAGATTGAGATCCAGGATATTTTAAACAGCATTTTGTTCCATTCTGTGAACAGACCCTAAGTTTAGCACTGTTTTAGTTGGGGCCTTTTTTTGTTTTGGTTTGGGTTTTTTAATTGATTTCTATTTTAACTGAAGTGGAAACAGTTTAGCAAACTCAGACCCTTGCAAACAGATTGTGCTGACTGTGAGGATAAGTTTGTGGGCTGAGTTTTGTATCTGCTGAAACTATAGAAAAATCTTAGCGTGAACTGCAAGCTAAGATGATGCTGTTGCTCAATTTGCTTTAACTAAAAGTGCCTGCAAAAGATCAGACTAATTAAGGCTGTCTCTGAGGTCCTAAAAAATGCACATTCTTACTAAAATACCCTTGAGCTTTTAATTATTTTCAGGTGGAAGTGCAATAGAGGATTGTGCCTGGATTTTCCTATCTGAAACCAGGTAGGTGCCTTAGAAACCTTGCTGGCAAAAGTGCAGGTGGTTCTAGAGGACAGAAACAGGAGTTTAGGCAGAAGCTGGGGCACAGCATGAACCTCCAAACATACCCTGCTTTCTTGTTGGAGGTGCTTCACCCTGTATAAATAAACCCCAAATCTTGCGGCCTCTTCTGGAGCCCCAGAGACCCCAGCCTGTCTTGGTGGCTCTTCCTGCTGCCCTCCATCCAGTGTCCTGGGGAACCCACAGCTAGACAAACACACGAGTAAATGTGTTGCTTTCTCTTTCCAAGGAATATTTAAATTCCTTCGGCACAGAATTTATTTCTACCTTCCCTCTGCACTTTTATCTCATTTGTGTCCTTATAATGTAGTTTGTAGTATTGGTTTTTCTCAGCCCTCAAGTACAGATTTATTAGAAACACAAGCAAAAATACTTGTCAACACTTATTTGGGTTCAATGCCTGAGAAAAGAAACAAAAATCTGCTCTTCTTTGGCCTGTGTGATTGCATATGATTTGGGCACAAACAATTCCTGTAAGGGAATGCTCTGCTGATTCTTCAAGAGTCATTTCCAGCTGAAAATAACAATAACCGTGAATAACTGTCAATGCACAATGTGGGCTGTTTCTCTGTGGTTCAGTTCACAGCCTCTTACTAATCTGGAATTCATGCAGCTCTAATCACCTTATTTTATAAATTTGGGAGATTCAGAAGACATGCATGCCATCTTTTTGAGGTGATAAAACCTAGTTTGCATAAAGCCCCCATAATCTTTAAGAGTAATCTCGATTATTCTGACTCTTCGCAAATATCTTATTTTTTTTGGCACTTCAGAGATATCAAAGTGATATAGAACTAATGAAAATTTATTGAACTTCTAATAAGGCATGAGGAAATGTACTTCTATTTTGATGGACTCTGATCTCTTCTAAAACATAAAAGCAAAACTCCAGACTTTAAATGTTACTTTATGTACATTCTCACAGGAAAAAGTACAAATGTGAAAAGGAAGATTAGCAGAACTCTAGTCAGTTGAGGGGATCTGATTTTAATGGTGTTTGGTTAGGCTGAAAAACAAATCCTAGGTGATCAACGATGGGAGATTTACCCGGCAGTGGACACTGTGAGCCTGGGGTGCCCCAGAGCTGGGCAGCCCAACCACGTGGCTGGAGAGCAGCTCTGCTTCTACAGTGCTTACAGAAGTCTGTCAAAAATCAACATTTCTCTTTAATGAAGCCTTATAGAAATAAAGGGCTTGATACTTCTGATCAGAGGTAAATATCTCTGTGGTATTACCTGATCTTGATGATGCAAGAGCTGAACACCTCTTCTGAGCAGACAGGCTGAGACTCTTGGGGTTGTTCAACCTGGAGAAGAGAAGGCTCTGGGGAGACCTTGCAGCACCTTCCACTACCTAAAGGGGCTACATGAGAGCTGGAGAGGGACTTTCTATAAGGGCACGTAGTGACAGGACAAGGGGGAATGGCTTCAAACTGAAGTAGAGGAGGTTTAGATATAAAGAAGGGTAGTGAGAGTGGTGAGGCACTGGAACAGGTTGCCCAGAGAAATGGTGGACGCCCTGTTCCTGGTTCAAGGCCAGGTTGGATGGGGCTTTTAACAACCTGGTCTAGTGGAAGGTATCCATGGCAGAGGGGTTGGATCTAGATGATCTTTAAGGTCCCTCCCAACCCAAACAATTCTATGATTCTATAATTTGGGGGGGCTGCAGTTTAGACATTATTGGTGTTTTCAGGCTTGTAGAAATGAAGACTGCAATACTTTGCCTATCTTAGATGATCTCACCTGATGAAATATAAAGATACAGCAACCAATGAAAATAGTTTGTTTGACATGGATTATCCTTGAAATTAACTTCCATGCTAGCTGGATTTATGTGTTTTATAGCATCTGCTAAGAGTTGGCATTCAGCAACTAGCCTAAGTTATGACTAACCATGAGGATTTAATGCTGTTGCTTCTGTGCTTGTCTTGAGTGAGATGAAGCTTGGATCTTCACGGCAGATTTGCCAGCTCTTCAGCTCTAGAAAGTTTCTTAAATTTTCATGTAACTGAAGAAGAAAATCCTTTGTTCTCTCAAAGTATGAATCCAGGTTTGGTCATTCAGGAGTACTAGAAAAACATTCCAGGCCAGAGTGCTTGTTCCACATGTAGAATCCACTCAGGGCTTGTAGCATCAAATATGTGTCTCCTGAGCATGAGGTGCTCCAAAGTCCATCAGGCAAACTGCGCTGCTTTTGCTACCAGGTGAGTGGTACATGCAAACATTTTATCTCACTAATTACTACGTTTATACATAAACATGACAGAGTTGGCCAAAAAAATCAGGAGCCTGTAGCTTCCACAGGCTTTCTGGAGTGCCTGCTGGTATTGCAGATAGACACCAGCATTAACATTCAGGACTCTGTGGTGCTTTCTGGGTGCAAGTTTCTGCCAGGATTAACAAGTTACTGTGGTCTTTTGGACATTCTGGGAAATGGTTTTAGGAATGGCCAAGCATGGGGGTCTGGAGCACTGCAAACAAAGGCCTGCATGGAGGTGTGTGCTTGAACTGAGTGCAGATGGGTGTTTCCTGAGGGCTCTGCAGACATACATGGATTATTGTTATGGTGCATCATTTTGTCTCCCAGAGGCTGCTGAAACTGAGAATTATTTGTAATAGGGTTGCTTAACTTCATGTGTAAGTGGGCTCTCAGCATAAATAAAACTATTGAGTTAGGACAGAATCAGGGAAAGGCCAGATTTAGGACTGCACTAAATTAGGTGTCCTGATTTTAGCTGGGACAATTTTGTCCTTAGAAGATAGTACACTGTTGTGTTTTGGATTTAGTATGAGAATAATGTTGATAACACGCTGATGTTTTGGTTCTCGCTGAGTAGTGCTTACTCTATGTCAAGGACTTTTAAGTTTCCCATGCTCTGCCAGTGCAGAGGTGCACAAGAAGCTGGAAGGGCACACAGCCATGACAGCTGATCTGAACTGTCCAAAGAATATTCCATACCACAGAACATCATGTCCAGTACCTAAACTGGGGGGGACTTGGCTGCACAACTGTGTTGTGCATCACTTGTTTGTTTCGAGGAAGAATTCTCTCTCTCTCTCTCTCTTTGTTTCCTCTCACTGCAATTATTTGTTTTATTGTTGTTGTTATTATTATGAGCAGTAGTTTATTTTACTTTATTTCCATAATTAAATTGTTCTTTCACCTTGTTTATTGTTTTTTTTCCAATTCTCCTCATCCTACCTGGGGGGTGGGGAGGTGGGCAAGCAGCTGTGTGGTACTTAGTTGCCATCTGTGCTTACACCACAACACAAAGTTACAGGAGAATCTCACACTTTTAGTCCGGAAGTTCAGATGGCTCATGCCTCTGATCTTCAGAGAACTGGAGTTATGATTATTATGGTTTTGGTCTTTGATTTATTGCATAATTTTTAGCATTTCAAGGTAGCGTGTTGCCTTTTAATCTAGCAGAGAAATAAATAAAATCATTCCGGCCTACCTGTTGATCTAGAGATTACAGTGATGAAATACATTAAGATGCTTTAGTACATGTTGCTGGCTTCTGAAGAAAATGCAAGTAGAATTTTTAAAAAGTGATAAAACTAGAAACCACCGTTTTTTATTGCCTTTTTTTTGTAACAAAACCATTTAAATAATAATATCAAGTAAATCAATAATCTGGGTTATTTTCCCAAGTCAATAGGAAAAAACTAGGTGCTGTTAGACCTTATTAGAGGACAAAATAGTGCTGATGGTAGACTTGTGTGGGTGAAATCAGAGTTGAGGCAGAGAACTCAGATATAAAAACTTCGGAATTTGTCTGTTGTTTTATCTTCTACTGCTTTGTTATGCTGATAAAAGAAGCACCCTGTATTGGGGGGGGAGGATGACATCAGTGTTTTCTCAGAAACATAGCCTTTAAGGTTAAATATCAGCAGAACACTAATCCAAGACATTATTATTCCTTGCAGACTTGAAATAATTTAGCAGCCCTGACAGTACTGAATGCCACAGTAACACAGAGCTAAAGCAGGAATTTGGCCTATAAAAATGCAGAACATAAAAAACATCAGCATTCTGAGTAAGCAATCCACAGGGTTATTATGAAGGCTTTAGTTCCCCTTTTGTAAGGGAAAATAGATAAGTTTTTAAGAGAAAATAGAGGCAAATGTAGTTTTGAATTAATCATTTAACTAAAAAAATTTTGCTGTAAGAGGTATGTCTTCCTACTTTTATAATTGTTTATATTTGATTGCTTTTAGTAGAGCATTTTTTGACTACAGTCTGTTCTTTTCAAATCTTCTGGCTAACTAGGTAATACTTATATTGTCAAACTAAAAAGAAAATATGTGCAGATAAAATCCATTACTAATGGGCTAAATGACATTTAGTGTCAGAGAGACTATTCTTCAGATTGGAGAAAGGAATGGTGCATTTTAGATTAAAAAAGAAATATTGTTTGCACCCTTGGGAGGGCTTCACTGAACAACGTGATAATTAAAATAGCCCGGAATATTTGATTTCTGTTTGATAGTCATTTTAACCTGTCTGCTCACTTCAAAGTAAATCTGCAAGCAGGTGTCAATAGGTGAACATGGACTGACAGCCAGCAATTGCTGAAATGCCACCAGCTACTCTGTAAAGTTATCAGAGTCTGTCACATCTTGACTGTGAAGTGAAAATGGCTGAACAGGGAAAATTTTTTTCGTCAGATTGAACATTTTCCAGTAACCTTCATGATTAGACCTCCAAAGAAATAAATACTAAAGCCCTGCATGAAGGACAGGAGCCCCTGTTTGTTTCATGATGCGAGCTCTGCTGCCTGGGAAATGGGAGGGGGCTGCTCCTCCCAGTGAAACAGGGTCTTTAAAGCTTTCTTTGACAGCTCTGCTGTGCAGCCAGGGAAGCGACGTGCCATGGATTGTAATAAAACCTGCCCCAGCCCCCCCCCCCAGAACATGGTCAGCACAGCAGATTTTTTTTTAAAAATTAAATCAATCTGGATAGTTCAGGCACTTGAACTATGTATTTGCTAGATAAACATTTGTGATAGATTCGAACACAAAGTATTTAATTTCTTGTTATTCCTTGCGGCGCTGTTTGTTGTTTTACTGCTCTCACCAAAAAGCGTGCTCCGTGGGAAGGCATGCCTTGCATTTATGCTGACTTCACCCAGGAACCCTCCCTGGCTCCAGTGTTTACCTCGCGCCCAAATAAAGCACATCCAGATTTGAACTCTTGTCACTTGGATTCTGCTGAGAAGGAAAAAAGCAAGGGGCTTGGGCCTGTTCGTGCTCAGAGCTTTGGCTTATTTAGGCTCTCGAGCTGCATGCAGTGTGTTTTCTGGAACGCGTTCTTGGGTTATCTCAGTCATGAAAAGTGGAGGAGGACACAAGTTATGCTGTTTGTCAACTTTGCAGCTTGAGAACTGTCACCTGTGCTTGCTGCTCCTTTCTTCCCCTTGATCTGCTTTGTCTTGAGTTTCCTTGTGGCTTTGCTTGAGATTTGGTTTCTGAGCAGCTGGTGCAAGAAGCAGAAAACGTCCATGCAGTGGGCCTGCAATGAAGGGATGCTCTTTTCCACACAATGGACAACATCATAGTGGCACTGGTTACTGTGGGATGTTGTAGAGGTCTAACATCTAAATGGATTCAAAAGGTCACAGAGGGTATGTCCACTCAGGGTGATTATATGCAGAAACTTGATGTCACCTTGTCTCAGATGTTTCTATATCTATATACTTTCAGAAGTGTATGCAAGAAAGAATCTTTTGAGATGTGCCCGTTTTGGAAATCTTTTATGAACATCTACTATTTGTCACTGAAAGAGACAAAACAATGGGCTGGGATGACTCTCTGATCTGTTCCAGTATGCCTCTTACCACAGCATAAGCTGTAAGAACTATAGGAATACCTACCTGTTTTCTATGTCTCTTTTCCTAATGATTCCCTCTGGTCTGCATGGGATAGTTTCTAATTGAACATGCTACCTTCTGTAAATGCTCTCCATAAGTGCTCTGTTCCTGGGCCAAAGCTCAAGATTTAGATGCAAAGATACCCAATGTCAGCAAGAGCAGGGCTGCTCCAAGAGAGAGAACGATCTGGGAGCCAAGGGTGACACAAGAGGGCAGTCCCAAAATATCAGAGGACATGGCTGGATCACTCTTAGGGTCCCTTAACAGTCCCAGGCATGGTGAGGTAAGCAAAATAAATCCAGTGTCCACTGAGGGATGCCAGTCAGGGGCAACAGGAGATGGGGCTGGACATGCAACACAGGGCTTGAGGTTAATCCAGAAAAAACAGTCAGCAAGTCAGGACAGCAAAGGACAAGGCTAACCGACAACACAGTTCTGGAGCCTGAGCTTAAATAAGCCATGAGAACTTGGCTGGGAGGAAGACCAAGGTGAAGGTGGTCGTAATAATCAAGGTCAGCTGGTGGCCTATTTGCAGTTTTAGTCCTTGGTGTCAGGTACTGTATTGGGTTTGGGTTTTTTGGGGTGAGGGTTTATTGTTTTTTCCTAATTGCCAGTAGGTTACTACTGTAAGTGGGGGTGACACATGAATCCCTGGTAAGATTCAGTGAAAAAGACCATAAGCTGAGTAAAAATGACAGGGGGTCTGCAACACTTTGGAAATAAAAACCAGGAGAATGCAAGCTTCCTGTGCTATTTTAGCAGACCAAGTTATCAGTGTCTCACTAATCAATGAAGTTAACAGACATTGTTAGGATAACAGGCAGAAGGAAGTCTGTAGTAAACAAATAATTTTACTCTCTGCGACTTTGAAGTCAACATCTGCAGCAATAATAGGCAAACACCAACTATTAAAAAAATGGAAGAAATAAACCAATGAAAACTGTAATCAATGTGGAGGGAATGTCCTAAGCCAAGTTCTACACCTATTTGCAGTCAATGGATTTTCAGGCATGTGCATTAGCTTAAATCAGAGTAAATTTGGCTCATGTTTCAAAGATAGAACTCTACTGCATATTTTGACATAAATTTTAACACCCCACTTAGCACCTAATAGAATAAGATGAACTTCTTAGTAATGAACAGAATTGTTTATACATCTGCTGTAAGGCGAAAATAAGCTTCTGTCAGGTCGACTACATGATTATTGATTTTTAAAATTTATTTTAAAAGCCTCACTTGCAAATTTCTGCCAGTTTCAGAGTTATGGTAACTGTGTAACTGCTTAGATTTAAATCTTGATTGATTATGTCATTGTCACTGTATGCAGACCCTCTAAAAGTTTTGTTGTTTATTTACAAATATGAATTTGGCTCTGTAAGATGGGTGTTGGGTTGTCCTGCAGAGGGAGATTGTGGTTTAGGGCATTTAAATACAATATTGGGACCAATCTCTGGACCAGGTTGCCCTAAAACCAGGCTGCTGCTTCACCAATACCTCAGCTAAAATGCACTGAATAAAGTAGTGATGTAGAAATACAGAAATGTGTTTCTGACATTTATCTAGAAATCTAAAACTCTTCTGATGGGGAAATGCTGCAAATCTTGAGTTAATATTTTTTCAAATTGACTGTTTATTTTTATAGGAATTGATATTATGCTTTTCAGTCACATAGGAATGTTGTGTTTGAAAGCAACCCTTTAGACAAATTGAGTTCTGAGAATGGGCTAAGAATGAGGCATCCTTTGCGGCAGAGAAACTGGTCTTCTCATGAATAATACTAAGCAGCATCACTTTTTGAGTGCATTACAGTTAATTTACAATTTTTTCTGTAAGTTTTTCTTTATAATGTGCAATTTAATCCTGGCTTTTCATGATGCTTGGGCAAAAACACGGGTACCAAAGCACCAGTGTAATGAAGGAAATAAGAAAAATAACAGTTTAATAATGATATGCATCTCTCACACAGTATTTATATAATTATAGGAAACCAACAATAAATTGATTTGAAGAGAAGGAATTAACTACCAATGTAAAATCCTTGCCCCAATGCAGACATGAGGGTTAGTTCCATTACTGCAGGCTGAGCAGAGAGGATGAAAAGGCTCTCAAAATAGAAGCTGAGAATTACCTTCCTTTTCTTTGGAGGGGGTGATGGAGGAAATGGGAATAGAAATTGATTTTATCAGTACTAGCATACCAGAATTTGTATCTCTGTCTTAAATATATGGCATATCCAATTGCATTGGAGAAGGCCAGTTAGCTTGTCTTGCTTGCTCCATCTTTTTTCTCAGAAGATATGAATAATGGCCCAAATATATAGTTTATGAAGATGCCCTGATGCAATTTTCATGTTTCACATAAGCATCCTTCAATTTCCTGTGCCACTTTAGTTCTAAAACAATATATTTCAAAGCATTTTCATGTATTTTTGATAATATCATGGTTGGCTTAACAGATGAGATGTATTGACTGGCAAAGACAAGTGTGGAAAAAAATCCCACAGCTGGTATCATACGCCATCTCTATTGCAGACTCTTCAACTTGCATGAATAATAGCAATTAATGATTATCTATGCCAAGAGAAAGCATACATTATCAGTTTATATAACAATCCAAATTCCCAATGATTTACATGACTCCAAATTTTTGCATCTATAGCTATTCTCTGTTCTCCTTTGTTATCCACATACAAGAGTTTCCCTTCTCCTCCATCGCTCTAATATGCCCAAGTAAATGATACAAATGGAAAGTGATACCTTTTGTCTAATAGAAAAACAAGCATTCAAAGTTTCTTCTGAGAATTTATACACTGAAAACTGAATAGTAACACTTTACTGGAACAAGGAAGAAAAAACTGTGTCATAAGGCATGCATTTTATGTTAAAATTGTTGTTAAGCAAATCATTTGCTCTTGAAAATTTTCAAGAGAATTTTTCTGGTGGGTGAAGAAAAGGAGAAAAAGGGTTCTTTTTTCAGTGCAAAGTTGTGGTTACCTCTGAATTTTCCCTACCCTGATATTGCTTTGCTGAGTTTCTTTAGCTTCATCCCAAAACCACAGCCCTGAGTGATGCTGGGGGTGGTATAGAATAACAATTTAGATGCACCCACACCACACTAAGCTCCTCCCCCACCTCTGCAACTAGGACACTGAGTGACTTAGAACTCAACATATAAAATTACATAATAGGCACCAACATTCTTGTTAGATTTCTTTAGGATTGTGTGCTGAAATATCTCTGGAGACCTGTCCTCCATTACCAATTCCTGCAGGGCTTTGAAATGAACTAAACTTGTGAACAACCTGATTCCCTCACCCTCAGGTTGAAACAGCATCTTTGAGCTCAGTATTTGGGTCCCTGTGTGGTTCATGAAGAAAACTAGGGAACAAAAACGTTATTTTAAAAAAGTCAGGATGCTCAGCAACCACCTAAACTAATCAAAAGAAACTGCTTAAGCAAAATGCATCTTCCATCACTTAAAATACCACTTGCCTATCTGGAAATGACCAGTCCTTCTGCTTTCAATTACTGACTTCTTCTCCTAGTATTACCTCCCTTTTTGCTTTATATATATGCAGATCCATTATTGACCCTTCTTTTCTGTCCCATTTGCTGTTTTTGTCACCACAACCTCCCTCCCCCAGAAAGGTATAAAACTAAGGGGTCACACCCAGTCACAGGTCTGACCTGCGTCATGGTTTGACATTTTATCAGTGATTTGGCTGAGTGTGGTGATCCTTACAAAGCTTAGTGGCTGCTGGTTTTATCTCTCCTTGGTTGGAAAGGCTGCAAGTGTGCTCACCAGCAGGAATGTTTTAGTTCTAAAAACAATTCCCTGATGTCACCAAATGGAGCATGCTTCTTGTGGGGACCACGGTTTTGGGAAATTTTATAGCTGTTTAAGAGAAGTATGTTCCTCACTTAATGGGGAAATTTTGGTTGCAACTAAACAACACCAGGCAGTGAGTGTTTTATTCAGAAATGTGCATTTTAACAATTTCTATAACAAAATTTTTCTTTCAAACAAGCCAATACTTTGTTTCAAGCTCTGTGAATTATTTTAAACCCCAAACTGTCAGACCGGACCTTTTGCGTCTCCTACTTCACGGAAGAATAACCAAGCCTTGCCAAGAACTCACAAGCAGAACTGAGATCTGAGCAGAGAGCTGGAGGTTTGGATGGCTCAGACCCTGAGCACAAGGGCATCGAAAGAAGCAAACAAGAGGATAGTGGCAGAGCACTGATAATTTAATCTGGAGAAACATGTCTTTTATATTACATATGTCAGTCTTTACATCAAAAAGGGAAGAAAAAAGAATCAGAACAGAGGGAGTAATACTTTCTTTAACAAAGGTGTCCTCATGGTGGGAAAGAGAACAGCAGAAGACTGTCATCTCCTTGTTTTCCTTGATGCCTGCTACAAAGAACTTGTCTACTGGCTCCTACACATATTTAGAAAGAAGAAACCCTTCTCAAGAATTTATTTTTATAGTCTCAAGTCTACAACTTTGATAAAAAACTTCTGAATCTGTGTACAGCTTTATCCCAAACTTTCCTTCTTCAACAATTCTTTTCCTAATACGTAACACTGAGACATCTGTGGCATTTTCTGCTGTCAATAATTACAACAAATTACACAAAAGCTTCTGCATGAAACCTTTATTTCTGAAGGCGGTCAAATGTTGGCAGCTCAGCCTCAGAGTTGTGTATTTAAATCACCCTTGAAAGAGTAATTTCATTACGAACATTAAGCCTTGGAACAGATTTGAAAAAAGAATAGCACTTCAATGTGTGGAAGATGCCAGCAATTCAATTCTGTTCTATTATCCATAGGATAAAGTAAAAGACTTGTACTTTGAGTAGGGTCTAATGCCTAATGAATAAACATGGGAGCTTGGAGGTTGGTTTTTTTCAAGAGGGGTTTCTGCTTTCTGTGCCTTTAGACATGCAGTGATCATCTGGTACTATAGGACTCTTAAAAATATTTTTCTTTGTGTGTCTGAAAGCAGAATTTTTAGGGGTTAAGGATATTTTAAGGCCAGATATCTTCAACAACAGGATCAGAATGATTCTCGTTTAGATATCCAGGTGGACTGGAGACTCCAGGACAGTAACTCCAACTTTATCTAAAATCTGCCTCAGACCCTGTTTAGACACCTGCCTCTCCTTTTAAAATCTCTGATTATGATATTTTTGCTTACTTCCCACACCAGTAAAATAAGTATAATAGGAATTTTCTACATCTATTTCACAGTGTAAATTCTTTAATGTAAGTCTGTATTTGTAGAAGCTTAAACTTTAGTATTAGGCTGTGGATGTATCCTGGTATATTAATATGCTATAAAGCAACAGCACATAAAAAGAGAACAATTAACGTTTTCCACCAAGTATTAAATTGAATCTAAATTAAATACCGTTTTAACAATGAAATACTATTTCACCTTATCCATATTTTAATATAAGTATGAAATATTAGCATCCCTAAGGCAAAGCAGCTCCTGTAATTTAAGCCACTCTGGAAAAAAAACTGCTAAAATATTCTTCCAGGGTAATTGCCTAGATTAAAAATATACAGTTTTAACTTATTTATAGCACTGTGCATTAAGTGAAATATATTGTTAGTCAAAACAAACACCACTGCTTTTACAAGCACCACTCCTTCTCCTGTTAGAACTTGCTCCTGTGGCCCGTGGATGAGTATTTAAGGCCAGCACTCTGTCAAAGCACAGGGTCAGGATTAAGGCTGGGAGAGAGAGCAAACCTACAGCTCCAAGTGGTGCTGGATTACACAGGTGTGACAAAGGATGCTGCAGACTGCAAAAACAATGCTTCTCAGCAGCTTGTTGATGTAGACCATGATGCTGGTCTTTGGCTAAGGCTTGGTCAAAGCCTAGCCTTTGGTTTTGAGTAAATGATTGGGTAGCTACAAAGTCCAGAGCTTCAGGTGGTGTAGGATTAGAAGGAACCTGGCAAAGGAGAGCACAGAGTCTTCTAAGAACTCTCCCCCGAGACTTGTTTCCGTTTGTCACTGCTGTGGGTCTTGGGCTAAGGCTATCCAGGAGACAGACTGAGACTAAAACTGCAGGTGGCAGCCAGGGGCTGCTGAAAGATGGTGAAAGATGCAAGGCTTCCTCACTGAGGACTTGTTTGTGCCCTAAGCATGGACTTGGCACAAGCCTCTGACAGGGCCTAGAGCTTGGGTTGGTGTTGTGGCTGGGGTGGAGAGATGGCCTAGGCCTGCTGTTGGAGCTGGGCTGCAAAGGGGCTGCCAAAGATTGTTTAGGTGACAGGAGGATTCCTCCCCCAGGAGCTGTTCATGTAGGCCAGGGCTGGGTGTCTTGTGATAAGCCAAGGCCAAGGCTGTTTATTAGGGTTTAGAGTTAGAACAAGGAGAAAGCTGAGAGTTTCAGGTAGTGTGGGGCTGCAGAGAGGCATAATCTCCAATTATTCTCCCCATAATCCCAGTGTACCACTGCTGGGCTATAGTAAATGTCTGTAGTATGTTTCAATCAAGAGAGTGCTTAAAATAATAATTGTTTAAATTGGAGGGGAAATGTAGAGGTTTGGTATTATATAGGGTTGGTTAGTTGGTGTTTTGTTGGGTTTTTATCTTTTCTCTTTTGGTTAGGTTTAGTTTCTTGGGGGTAGGATTTTTTTGTTGTGGTTTCTTTGTGTGTTTGGGTTTTTTTGCTGTTGTTGTTTGGGTTTGGGTTTTTTGAAAATAACATAAAAAGTACCCCAGCAGTTGAAAACATATTTTGCAATTCTTGTTTTATCAAGGTAGAAGGCTCTAGAGGGGAAAAAAAAGTTATGGATATTGCAAAACAGTATCTTTCTTTCTGGAACTGGAATACTAAATAATGAAACCCATAGTAAACTGTGATCAAAGGCCCTTTGGTTTTCATAACTTAAGTGCATGATATTCAGTGGTATTCAGCATCTATATCCTTGAAAAACTTCTAAAAATATTTTCAATAAAATATAAAGTCTTAAGTTGCACTGGTTTAGTTCTGCGTGTGGAGTCAGGGGGAAGAAAAGTGATAGTAAATAAAAACTTCAAAAGTTATTGAAGGGCCTGTCACTTCTCACTCTGTATAAACTGGTCTACAGAGAAACACACACCACAGTAGTACTCCTTAATTCCATCCTTTTCCATCTTGTCTAAAGCCAAGTCAATTGCTGGAAATTATAGAAAAGAGCTTTGCAAAGTGAGTACTGATGACACAATCTGTAGGTCTGGAAGTGGATTTCTTTCTTTAAATCTCCTGTCCAAAAGCAAGTATTTTATTGTGAATTGGGTCCCCTGTAAGGTGATCAAAACCATCAGTTCCTGCATTTCCTCCAAAACCACCTGTCTGCATTTCTTGTGACAATACTTGATGTCTAACATATGAAATAAGAGTTTAGCCTTCAACATGAGCTTGGCCACCAGAGGCACAGAAAGGGTGTGGAGTGGCTGCTGTAGCCAGTTTGCCCTGTGGGACAAGAGGCAGCATGGCCAGAGATAGAATTTTCTGAGTCTATATCTTTTCCCTAGTGTAAATCCCGCATACAGGATAAATAGACAAAGATTCCAGTCCACCCTAAGTGAACAGTTCAGGGACAAGTCCTTAATCTGTGTTTGTGTGTCTAAACATAAAGTCTTGTTTTGACATTCTGAAACTACTGGATGAGACCTGAAGACCAAAATTAGCTTCAGTTCATGTGCCTTTCCTGAGTGTCCAGAAAAGCAGGTGGAGGAAAGAGGAGGCACAGGAAGGATTAATTACATTTTTCATTTGTTGTAATTCATTGCCTGGGAGAAACTTATCAAGAAAAGTATTTAATGCATTTTTCAGAGACAATAAAGGCTTGCAAACAGCATGTCCTCTTGGCTACAATTCCCTCTCAGTTCCCCTTCTCCTTCCTGAAACCCAGAGGCAAGTAAAAGTAAAAATACTTGTACAAAACAAATTCACACAGGGTGAATCTACCCTCTGCAGTAAAGCCAGCAATCCTCCATTCTTTTCTAAGGATGTATCTTATCAAAATAGCTGGTATATGTTTAAATTCTATCATTTTTACAGGCCAGCACACTGTGGAGAGAAAAGTGGGAGCACTTTTTTGCACATTGACAGTGTGTGCTGTCAGCTGACATTTGGGAAATTTAACCCATGACCAGCTATGGATGCAGATTTAAATTGCTTTATTCCCAAGCCAAGACAGACTTTGTCTTCAATGACTAAAAGGCATGTCTGTGTAGACATAACAGGAAGGTTTAAAAGGAATATAGGCTAAAGCAGATGAGATTCCCAGGCTTGTGCTGCTATCTGGTGGAGTTGGCTACCCCAAGGTTGCAGCCTGGGAGCAAGGGCTTCCTACCCTTCCCAGGGCAGTAGGTATGCTCTTTCCTGCTGTCCCAAAGGCAGCACCCATCACAATAGGCATAAAATCATGTTAGATGATGTCTGGCCCTTGGTTGTGTGTGTAGTGGGCAGCAGCCTCGAGGGTGAGATGTGAGCTTTGAATCAGAAGCACAGATTTCTCCTCTTGCTTCAGTGTCGTGTTAAGAGAACAAATTCATGAAGTGTTCAGATGATCTTTGGTAAGTGGAGGACTGCAAGGCCACATCAGAAATCTAATCCTTCCTGCCTTCTTCCACCCTCTCAGTCTAGCACATATCTCCCTGAGGAAGAGCTGTACAGCTGTGCACTGATCCCTGTTCCTCACTGGTCAGCACAGATGTTATTTTTGTGCACATGGTGGCTCTTAGGTGTGCTGCCTATGGCAGCTTCTGGCCTGGCTAGGTGTAAACCCCTGCTGTGCTCCCAGGTTTGATGTTTCCCCTCCTCAGACCTTTTCATTTCAAAAGGAAAGAAACGTCTGTTTTAGCAGGTGTCCATTCACTAGAGATGTGGGAGAGAAGGAAATAAAGAGTTTTGAAAGAGAATTTCTGTGTCCCTGTACCCAAAAGCACTAAGAATCAGTTGGAACTGGGAAGGGAAGGATTGAACAGTTAGGATCTAAAATAACATCAACCAGATATCCTGAGAAGCAAGGAGGACATGGGCTGTCACTCAGAAGATCAGGCAGCAAAAAGGCATCCTGCCTTGATGTTACAAAAGCCAGATGGCTTCTCATGAATGTCATACATATTACTTAAACTCAGCTTCTTCAACTGATGAACTGCTTTAATACAGAGAAGCTAGAAGAAGTCTAACGATATTTCTGAGGATGAAAGTGTGATAAAAATTATGAGCGTGCAAACTCCTAGATTGGTTCAAATTATTTATAACTTTTCACAGTCTAAGCTTCTGTCAAGTTTAGTTTCATTGCTTCTAAAAATGATATTCTAGACTGGAGTGCTAAAATGGGGAAAACTGTCAGGAATAGAGAAATTTCTGCTATTCAGTTTCCTATTTTTTTCTAAACAAGTTTTATTTATTCTGCTGGAGCTCAGGTCATTTCATTTTGAGGGTCTGTGGCATGCATTTGTTATGATACTGAAAACACCTCATATATAATGAAAAACTCCCTCTAGATTCCCCAAATATCCTGAATAATGTTTTTTTTTTTTTTAATGAATCTTCACTCACACTGAAAAGCTCATGGTGAATTCATAAAGAACTGTTCCTCTTTCCCGTTTTCCTAATGTCTGAATTTACTTAGATATACATCTAATGAGAGCCACAATAAAAAAGAAACATTACTTTCATTTTATTAATTGTGATTTTTGGAGAGTATGTTCCCATGTTTTGTGCTATGAATTCACTGTTTACACTATGTTCCATGAGATCTTTTGGTGGAATGGCTACTTTAACAGGAAAAAGTTCAGAGAGAAATTTAAGACCCAGCAATGGGAGAGAAATTGTTAAAAATAGTCAATGATTGACAACCACTGACAGTCTTGTAGGCTCAAGCAGATGTTTCAGAATATCTTCTTGTAAAAATATTGCCTTGTTGGATGGACAGATGAATATATAAAAATAAGAGCTCTTTCTGAACATGCTAAAGTCACCAAAAGCAGTCCCATGCCTTCAGTATCTGCTGAAGCAGCCCATGGCTGAGGCATTTCATCAGAGACACAGCATTTCATTCTTCTACTGCAAACAGATATTCTTGCCTGTTCTTCCTCCTTCTTTTGCATTCTGCAGCTGCCTTATTGCAACAGTGGCTTCATCTTGCTGGAAAATAATTACTAAACATGTCAAAGTTAGATCAAATATTAATATATGCTCTTCATTATATTTATAGGGATATCCTTACTTTGCTCAGAGTGAATAAATTTTTAAGCTTTACTCTGCATCCCCTTTCGAATGAAAATTTTTATAACATAACTTGTTGAGAAATCTGGCTCCAAAATATGTATGAACTCATGTATATTTGATAAGGAGACCTGAACCAGTTAACTCATTTAGTAGTTAGCAGTTTTGAATGTAAAAATAAAATCTCTGGTGTTTTTAACAACATCTATTATTTTTTATTAGAGCTTTTATTTATATACTTGTATAGAAATATTGCTTATGCTTTCATGCAATGGGTATCCCTCTAAGAAGTAATCCTTCATATGCATGTGTAATTGGAAAGGAAAATGTTTGCTAGCAAAAGAGAGTCATTACTTTGGCTCTTAATTTCCTGTTTATGTTTGAACTGATAGGTGTCTCCTCATTACCATCAAGAAAGAAGAAGTTGATCATCTATGAATAACTCATTTGCACTGTAATCACAAAGCTGCAGCAGATTGCAAGCCATGATTCAATAATCAAAAGGTACCCATAGGTCTCAGCAAATTGGATGGCCCAAATCTTGCCCATAAACTCAAGCCAGAACGAACCAAAGTGCAACCCAGCAATCTGTGTGGGATAATCAAGACTTGGCTGCATATTTAATGCAGGGTAAGGTATTTATTACTGTAGCATTTTTGTTTCATTTTGTAATCTCATTATTTCCTACCAGAATTCACTGACAGAAGTGTTTAAAAGATATATTTAGCTTTTTATGATGTTGTATCTAACTAGAACCTTGACCTTAATTTAAATACTCGTGTTTCAAGTGTCATTCTCTTTTGCTGTAATTTGCTTTAATTTTTATTTGCTTTTACACTTGTTTTCCCAAAGATAGTACTTTAAATGAAAGGTATTTGAGGACCTCATTCTCATTGATTTGTAAGGAAGAAAGTAGACAGGGATGTTGGAGGATTTGGCCTGAAGTCCTTTACATGTTTACAGAAGTCTTAGAAAAGCATTGACGAGAAATTCACAACTTCTTGTCATAGCTGTGCTGTGGCAGCAAGTCTGTTTTGAATAGACCATGTCTTTAAAAAAAAAAAAAAAGGCAGCTTCATCTGCATGCTAATTCTGTATTTAGCTTTTAATTATTGTTTTGCATCGATGTCACAAGTAAGAACCAAGATTTCTTTGATGAGTCAAAAGACCATTCATTAGCAATCAGATTCAACCACATTCAGTAAATCCTGTACACCAGTCATCAAGACTGATATGGCTTTCAGGATAAAGCTGAAGCTTTTCATAATTTGTGAAAACCTCTCTTCTTTTTTACAGTAGGATAAACCTGATAGTTGAACAGATCAGCATTTCTCTGAGAATCTTCAACCCAAAAGGCAACTTTTGAAGAAACGTGACATCTAGTTAGTACAAAGTGTCACCTGAATCATTTATGTAACATTCCTCCCACCGTACTGCTCATAATATCTTCCAAAAAGTGGGTGACGAGCTACAACAAAAGTGATAATGGAAGAGAAAAGCCTGAGATGTGAAATGACAGCACAAGAGGTACAATTTATACTTCACCTTGTATAAAGGATAAAGCCAAGGCATTTTCAGGTCATAAGCAAGGCAGGAATTTTTATGTAAGACAAGCAGCATCACTGTGGTTTTATAAGGTAGCAATTATGCATTTACACAGTCAAATAACCATCGTGTTTGCCCACAACAAGTATTGGACAAAACCAAAATTGGTTCATGTTCATGAGAAATTTTTCATCATCATGTTTAGTAGCAAAATTATGGCATTTGGAAAAGGTAAATTTGTTCTATTTGTCAGCTTCACAGAATAGGAAATAGGCATTAGTGATTGGTTCTCTGTTAATGTTATGGTCACCATATTAATGGGAGCTGAAGTGTCACTGGATCTGATAAAAAGATCAAGTGCTGTTCTCTGTTATTTATCAGTCTGCCAAAGAAGCTTTCACTGTGCTCTGTGTATTTAATTACATGTACTTGTGCACTACTGGGCTTACTTAGGTTGAAACAGGAATTCATCATAAGTAATCTCAAGACAACTGAAAATTAAGTTTAAGGACCTAAATCTTATCTGTCTTCATATTCATATAAATTGAGATTAATACCTCCAAAGCCAATATAATCAAGGAAAGAACGTACCTTTAAGAGGTTGGCACAAGAGCAAACAGAGTTGATTTTGCACTTTGCAAATGCCTGTGCTGCAAAATCCATATTGCTGAAGGCACAGGTTTTGAACAAAAAAGGCATCAGACCTCTCTACACTGTTTTTCAACCAGTACTCTTGTTATCCCAGTGGAGATAGCTTTTTCCATTTCTAGAACAAGTCTCCAAGACCTCCACCACAGGATTGGTGCTGTCACTTCTGCTGTTCAGCACGCTGGCTCTTTTCAGAGACCCCATCTGCCATACACAACAGGTCGGCCAATCTAGGATCTCCCATGTGAATTTGCCACATAGAGTTGGGAACACATTTAATCTAGAGCAATACTTTAACAAAAGCCATTTTGCTCAGCAAGAGTCTGAAGCTGCAGGCCCTCTCCATCATGCTGCTCATGATTGCATCTTTGGTTGATGCTCATTCTGATGCCTGAAGGCATTAATTGTTAGGGACTCCTCATTCCCGGAGCCCATGGGCTCCAGTACCTCCACCTGAGCCCAGCCCGGAGTTGTTGATCTACATCTTTGTTAAGGTGATTTTTATGCTTATTTTTAGCCCTGTCCCCTGCTGCCTCTGGCTGGCAGAGTCCCAGGGTCCTGGGGCTCCCTGAATGACCCCTGGACTTGATTCATCCCCGGACATATCTGGTGTCTGCCAGCGGACCTGTTTGCAGCACTTCGTTTGTCCAGCTGAGCTCCTGTGGGACTGTGCTGTGGTGGGTTAGGATGCTGTCAGGGTCACCCACAGCTCCTGCCTCATCCCCCATTGTGGAGCAGCCCTGCTTCTGCTGCTCCTTGGAAGAAGAAATGCATCAGTTTCTCTCCTCTTTCCACAATAAGCTCTCTTCAGAAAGAGATGGTAGGAGCCAGACTGTTTTAAAGTTATTTCTTTGATACACGGCTACATTAGAATGCCATCATGATACATGTTTTAAATAACATAAAGAGATGGAAAACAAAATAATAAAACATAGCTGGCATGTTTTAGTGTGTACTACTGTGATCCATAGTTCGCTAATGAAATAAGACCTCAGGGTGAGGTGTTTATATTAATTTAGTTTTAATACCCATTTGTGCTTTACTGTTTTGCTTTATTTTCCCCAGTTAAGCTTTGTGCTTTGTCACAATGTTCCTTGTCTTTCTCCTTGAGCTGTAGTCAGGAGTTTACAACCAGCAGGTTTTTCTACTGCAATTTTGCAGTTCTGCTCCAGCATTGTAAAACTAGGAACTAACTTAAAGCAAAACAACACTACTCTGTATGCCACATACTAAGTCAATCTGCATAATTAACAGAGGAATGGATTTCCATGGTCTTTCCCATAAATAAGAGCTATTCACCCCAGTAAGGATTTTCAAGACATTCTCTATTTATACACCTATAAAAATATTTTTCACAAACTTTCACCACTGATTAGAGGATCCAGAATGTCTGGACAAGATTGACCATGAAAGTAAATATACCTGACCTGCTGAACAACATGGCTGTAGGGTAATTACACCTTTTTAGCACTGAAGAGGCAACTGTTTGTCATCAAGTGCCATTGTGTAACTCATGGCATTGGCTGCCCCCCTGCACCAGCCACTATTTGCCTCACAGCTTGCATGACACTTGCAATGGCGAGTTTTCTAGCTATTGATATACCAGCTATTGAAAAGAATATATTTACTTCAAAGCAATCATTCAGTGCAAAGTATGCAGGCAGGGTAGTGTCTGTACTGACAATGATACCTGATCCTGTCACAGAGCAGGGTCTAGCTTGGATGATACTCTTGGAATCTGTTTTAGTCTTGTGATTTGTAATGCAGTATGATGTACTCAATAAAACTACTCATTGTTACATCCTTGCTTTCCTAACAGATGAATCATTAATATCTATCAATACCTATCTACAAAACTAACATTTTATGTGGTAGACACCATTATTAGTGAACATCCAGTATAAGGAAGGACTGCATTATATATTAAAAAGGTCTGAACTTTAGACATTAAAGCTGCAGTGGATCCAAATATGTTTTCATAGTTGAACAAAAACTTTAAAAAAAAAAGTTCCTTACTGTGGTTTTGTCTTGGTGATCAATGTGTTTATTACTCCTCAGTTATGATTTCAAATTTAGAAACCGAAACTAATACACATTTTGGTTACTCAGTGTTTAACAAAATATTTCCTTAGATTGTGTAATAGAATATTCTTGACTGGGATATGGGCAGCTGGCTTTCTGGTGAAGGATCTTTTCTAATTAAGAGAAAATTTGATCTGGTGCCTTATGGCTTGGATTTACAGACACCAATGCAGATGCCATGTAGAATTTTCACTCTTGTCAGCTCTTTTTTGACAACAGCTCTGAAGTGAGCAGCGGAGTAGATTACAAGGAATTCTCCTTATAGTCACTGGTCTACTTTCTTTTGGTTATTGGGGTTTTTCCAGTCTTTTACATACTCCCCATTTTAATGAAGCCAACTCAATAAAAGGCAATGCACAGTGCATTCAAATGTCTCTGTCATCTTGCCCTTTTCAAGCCTGTGTTGTAAAAGGGATTGAGGAAACCATATTGCCTGCTTATAAAATTATCTCACAGGTTTTTCTTTTAAATACACCTGTACATATACCACAACTCAGAAATTTTATTACTATGAAAAATTGATATTATTTCAATATTTTTAATTATCAAAATCATGAATCCCTTTAGATAAGAGAATGGCTATTCTATGATCTTCTATACCATGCTGGGCTGCTTTCCTCTTTCTTTTAACATTTTTGTCCTTAACTTTCAGCTTAGTTTAAGCTGCAGCACTGACAGATATAATCTTGATTACTAGACTTCTGTACTGTTTCAACACCAAGAGCTGTGAAGCTGTATTATATCTCAGGGTCTGCTCTGCGTGGGCTGTTTTTTTCTCCTATTTTAATTAACAATAAAAGTGTATTATAATACTACACTAAGGTCCTTGTGAAAGTTAGGAATATTGAAAAGTGAAGAAACTATTCTAAGTCTATATTAGAAATAAATACATATTTTTACTAAAAAAGACCCCAAACAATTAAGCATTAGTGTGGGTGCTTTTTGTCTCCTGAACTTACTTGGCTCTTTGCATTTTCAGGTGTCAGGGCTGGGCGAGAACAATTTGAGTATGGGTATCCCTGAAGTAACAGGATTCATCTTACAGATGTAAAATAATTTTGGCTATGGTGGATTTGACATTTGAGTCTGCACTTTCTAATTTGTTTTAAGTTATGTACTCTCTAGTTAGATGTGTGTGGATGTGTGATTAATGCTTTCAAAAGGGGTATGTTTTGTTTAAAGGGTTATTCAAATATGTGGGAAGGCAGTATCTGAATTACCTGTGTTTGATTAGAACAGATGGTGTTTCCTTTTCCTTCTTTCCAAGGAGACTACTAAGCAAAAGTTTATTGAAATTATTTCCATAAGCCAAGGATACAAATGTTTAAGAGACCTTAGGCTCCAGTTGCCTGGACCACAGTATTGCTTTTGAAGTTATTGACCCAAAACCAATATATAACTGTTACATTATTTATGTGAGTAAGGAGGTATCACTGCCCTGATTTATTTCTTTGCCATGGGCAAATTTTATTAAATACTGTAAAGTTGAACAGACAATCTAAGAAAGTTTCTGCAAGTTGCAAGTTCCTGCAATCAAAGTGTAATTACCTAACTTGCTACAAATACATGCATAACATTGAGAACAATAGCAGAGAAGCTAAACTTATTCTGGCTTTTTAGCAGCACTTCACTCTAACAAACAAGGGAACAGTAATTTGGTGTGTGAAAAACTGTAAAACAGACCTTGTCAAACTCCAGGAACAGGTAAAAAGATTCTGGAAGATTTTTTGTCGAATCATTTAGGTTGGAAAAGACCTTCAAGATCATCAAGTCCAACCATTAACCTAACACTCAAGTCCACCACTAAACCATGTCCCTAAGTACAACATCTGCATACCTTTTAAATACCTCCAGGGATAGTGACTCAACCACTTCAGCTGGTTCTAATGCTTACCAACACCTTAGCCCATGTAAATCTCCCCCGGTGCAACTTGAGGCCTTTCCCTCTTGTCCTATTGATTGTTTCTTGGGAGAAGAGACCAATCCCCACCTGGCTGCACCCTCCTTTCAGGCAGTTGCAGAGAGTGATAAGGTCCCCCCTGAGCCTCCTTTTCTCCAGGCTGAACACCCCCAGCTCACTTGGTCAACCCTCACAGGATTTGTGCTCCAGATTGTTCCCCAGCTTCATTGCCCTTCTCTGGGCATGCTCCAGCCTCTCTTAGACAAAAAGATCTTGCATAACACTTCCATTTTCTATAGTGATTCTGCTCTCTGATGACCTCTTGTCCTACATAGGTTTCTTCCTGGTCTTTACCCATGTAGCATGGCTCGGACAGCCCAGAATTAAAGGCCAGGTATGCTCCAGCTGGGACTCTACTCTTTCTAGCCAATAATCAAATCAGGTTTTACAAATGAAGAAATATCAGACCTCGTCATGTGGCTAGAAGACTGCCCAGAAACACACAACATTACAGTAGTGGTTTTAGTGATTCTGTAGCTGGTACCACTCACTTCCATGTCAGTAACAACCTGCTGATGTGCTGGCAGCACAGCTATTGTAGACCATTTTGTTTCAAGAGGTCTATGTGTATTCTGTCTTTCTTAGCATCTTTTATAATGCCCATGACCAGTGGATATGACTTGAAAGAATTTATTCCTTCATAAAATTGTTCCCAAAGTCAATAAGGTTTTGGTTTCATAATTTTTTTCTCCAGAAGTTTGTGTGCTCATCTGAAAGAACAACCTCCCCCAAAGTATTACTGAGTTTAAAATTAGCAACTTTTTTTCTTCTAGCTATGAAAAAGAAGAAGGATATTTTTGTTCAGGTGGATTTCCATGGAGGCTCCTAAAATTTAGCAAACACAGAAGTTTTCTACTGAATTTTATGTTACATAGAAGAGGTTTTAAATTAATCATTTTGGCCATAAGGACTTGGAGTAGGTGTCTATATGGAGGAATAAAATCGATTGTGCTTCCAAAGAGAAACAGTCTAAATCAAAAATGCTTTTGCTTCAGGGCCTTTTCTTGAGGATGTTAATATAAATGCTGATGGACTGTGACCATCAAGGAAATCCTGCCTCTAGATGTTTGGTTAGTAAATCCAAATAGAACCTTGATGTGTAAGATCATTATAGGTTACCATTTCCTTCTCAGTGTTTCAGAATACGTGTCTCTGTTTCTCTTGAGGTTACCCCATTGCTAAATATATGTTCTCATAAAGCTTGATTATGGTTTTATTAATGTTTTTTGTATTATTGTTCCTCATCCTGCTTAGCATCAACATTATGGAGCATAGACAGTAATACTTCTAAAAGCAAAGAACAGTAGGAAAGAGCCATGCTTTTAACTCATTTAAAAACCCCAGAAGAGATCTGAAAACTCAATCAATTGTCGGACAAGTAAAGGAGTCTGTTACTCCAACGTTTTAAAACCCAGGGGGGTACTCTCACTGGTATGTGTTCAGTATCACTTTCAATAATGGTATTATTCAGGTGACTCAGAGGTAAAAAATTCAGATGTTTTATCTTAAGCTGCATGAAATTCAAAGTTTGAAGTTCTGGTTTACTTGAAGGAAAGGTAGGGAATGGGGACCAACCCCTCTAAAACACAAGGTTATTTTTACACAGTACTTTAAATATGATTGTCTATGATTCCATATAGAAATACTACTGCATATTTATCCACATTTTGCTGTCTATTTACATTGAGCTTGAAGAGCTGTTCTAACAGAAATCGAATACTGTGACCAACTCCTTGCCTGGTTTACAGTGGTGTTTTTTGGACCTTTGATAGGTAAACCACAGTCCATACTGGATAGATCATACTAGGGAAAGTTTTCCCTGTGAATAGATACCCTAATCTGATCCTGGAGAACACAATCCCACAAGTTAAGTTTGGGTTTTTTTTAAAGAAGCATTGTGTTTCATGTTTTTGCTTATAAAGAACACTTCTTAAAGAAAATGTATCTTTGAATATTCCAAATTTATTGATATTCTAAGACACTCAGTGGAATAGAATGCAGAGTTTTGTTCCTGTCTTTTAGGGGGAATACCTTAAACTGCTTGTTCCTCCTTCAGTTTGACACTGATGGCCCAAAGTACTGACCATTCCTAATATAAGAATACAATCTTTGGCAATATTTGGAAGTCAAAACCAATGATTTGTCTTCAGTGGAGAATTAACTGAAAGAGGAGATTTGTTTCTCTACTCCTCCTCACAGAGGGGCATTTCACTTCTTGTTGGCTGCCAGAAGAACTAAGAAAGGAGCCTTCTCTGAGACTGTCCTAACATTTTATAAAGAATCACAGCTGATTTTCACTACAAAAGAAAGAGAAGGAGGAAATACAATCTGAGTGATTTAGAATCATCTAGTTTCATGGTTTGCCCTAATCTCCAGGACAAGTACAGTTGAGTATCATTTATTTTAAAATGCTTATGCATTTACTATGGATTATGATCAGGAAAGGATCTCTCTTTCTCGTGAACTTGGAAGAAATGTTTGTAAATCAAAGGTGCCCTTGGTTAGCTGTAAATTGGCATCTCTCTGGATTTGCATTTGAAGGGCGAAGCAGGAAGAGGAAGAGAAGAAGCAAGAATGAAGAGAGAGAAACAAGTATGATCATCCCTTTAGGATTAGACGCACCTTAAAAGAGCATTTAAGATTATAGGCCAACTAAACTCCTTAAATCTTACACTTACTGTATTCTTATCAGTCTCTGGAGTTTAGTTGTGGGGTTTTTTTCCTATTTTAATACATAACTCTGCAGTATCTCTTGGTACTTGCAATATGTTTGCATGAATCACTACAGGCACCTGATGAAGTCTTAGATAAGGAGCAATGTTAGAAATCTGGCAATATTCATCTATACATAGACTAAAAGAAAGAGAAGCTATCTTTTTCTTCAGATACTCCTATAGAGAATATGTTTCCATGTTTTCAGGATATTAAAGTACCAATTCTCAAGCATCTTTAATTTTTTTTAAGGGAGAATGATGTGAAATGCCAAATAAATAGTAGAATAGCCCTTTTAAAACTTTGAAAACAGCTTTATGATTTGTTAGTTTTATTTTATGAGAGAATAATAGGGTAAATGTCTGCAAAGTAGGTAGAAAAGCCAATTTAGCTAGAATGTATGCAGTTCTTTTCGAAATACAAGCAATAATCTTTTTTAGTCTTATACAATGCCTTAATGAGGACATTTTCTCCTTTTTGAAAGAAGGAAAGACTAGTATTTATATTTTATTATTTAGAGTGAAGTACATTAAAACTGATGCAGTTAATGCTATAGCCAAATACCCAAAGCCTCTGAGAATCACAGAATTTAAGTAAAGCTGTCATTCAGCTTTTGGCTACTCTCAATATAGCTAATGAGATTAAAGAAAAGTGCACTCAACTCCCCATATCCTCTTTTATCACCCTCTTGACTTAAACACTTTTGTTTTCCAGATTTCCAAAAAGTGCACTCAGAGTGTAGAGCTTTTACTTTCCATTAGATTTGATTTTTTTCCTAGGGACTAAAAAGAAAACCCACCTCAATGTCATATGGCTCTCAGCTGAATACTTAATCACTCTCTCCATATCCATTTAGATGGATCATAAATGCTGCCTATTTTCATGTTATAGCTGGTCCATTAAAATGGGTTTATCTTTTGACTGGTTTAAGTTGATTATCATTTTTGCTTTTATGTATGTACCCTTTTTACTTTGAACAGAGTAGCTCTTAAATAGCAGTATATTGGTCATGGTATAAAAGACTTCAGCTAAAAATTCATGAGATTCATTCAAGTAATGTCAGTACGCAGCATATGAATATTGTTGGGCATCTTTTACTTTTTTAACTGTATATTCAATAAAGAAAAATATTAGTATTTTTCCCTTTCCTTATATTACTAATTCTTTAAGGGTTTTAATCTACTGTGGTTTAAACAATTCCCTATGTTAAGTTTCTTGTGAGACTTTAGCACAATAAGAAATAGCTGTGAGTTTTCTGTAAGATGATTCATTATCACAAAATGTTGTTAACAAAATTTAAAAAATGTATTTTAAGTGGGCATCAATTTCAGATCTTTACTACAAAACAAACAATGTCTTAGACTTTATATTGCTTCTATCATGAAGAAAAATCATTGTCCTGAATGCATTAGTGATAATCTTACCACACACAGGATGAAGAATTTTATGTCTTCCTTTAATAATTGGCATGCATTTTGTTGGGCTTGACTGAAAAAGGGGAAAAAACCTTCTGAAGCCACTAAATTATGTAACTCAAAGAAAGAGGAAGCTCCACAGGAATTGGACATGAAGAAAAAAAACCAAGCACACTTACTTTACATAGGATAAAGTATATTTGTGCTCCCAGGCATAAGATATCCAGTCAGTGACAAGGTTTAGGAAGACACTTTTTCGTTGTTTAACTTTGGTCACTACAGCCTGGATATAAAGAAGGCCCTGACAAATACCATTGTCATCAGCAGGATGACAAGGAGATATTGTGGTCTTTAAGAAGGTCTGAACATTATTAAAGCATCTGCGCTGTGCTGTAACCAAACCTGCTATAACCATGGCATTAAGTCCAGATTAGATTAAACAGTATCCCTTTACTCCAGTTTGGGCTCTCAGTTCAATTCTGTGATCCTGAATAGGAAAGAAAGTATTTCATTGGTTGGAAACTGGATTCTTTCTCTGGAACACAACCTGGTGGCCAAGAGAAACAGTAACTTGGGTGTTTGTGTGTGGCACGTGCAAGTAAGAGTAGTTGCTGACTGCCTTCTGACAGGGGAGCCTGTGCTGGACGGGTACAAGGTAGAGGAAAAGAGGTGGTCTGATAAATAGGCTAGCAAGGGGTAAATGGAGAAACACAGAGGTGCAAGCCTGGAGAAATGCAAAAAACTTTTTTTGTTGTTGTTTAAAATATAATGTTTCTGAGATTACAAATATGGTAATATATTAAGTGTTAATTAATCAATTTGAAGATTTACAAACCAGAAACGTCATCCCCAGCTGTTTGAAAACAAAAGTATATTTCATAATCCTATGAATTAAGAATGAAAAAAATAAGCACAAATGCAGATAATATTAGATGAAGCTATAGTTTATGTACTATTTATTTCTATATTATTACATTTCAGCATTTTAAATTTAATTCTTTTCTATATCAGGTGTGAATTTCATTTAAATGGGAATGGACTACTGAATGGCATCAAGGAACACAGTTCTATGAAGAAGTCTGGAGTGAAACCACACTGCTGCTATTTCATTCCCAGTGAGCTGCTACTGGCATTTTATCTGATGTGGTGCTGACTGTCTTCTCACACCTTGTGTTATTAAACTGACAATTTAACAAAAATCAGAAAAGCCCATGACTCATAGTTATGTATATTCTAGTATGTGAAGCATTTTTCTGGAAATGTAGGAAATCAGAGATATCAAGCTAAAGTATCAATTTAAAATGAGAAAGGAATAAGTAGAAACATTACTCATTAAACGCATTTTATTAAAGAAATGTCCCATTATCCTTTTGTGTGACTCATGAAGTCACCATCAACCAGCCTGTAGCCTGTAATTATATAGCATTTCTCTGCCAACCGTGGGGGTGAAAAATCTATAGCTGGAATTTTATTAACTCTGACTCGAGGGACTGCTAAAGGATATTGGACTTTACGGTCATGATTTTGAAAATAACATAACAATTTTCATATATTAATATTAGGATTTTCAGATGGGGATATTCTCAAGACAACTTTAGAAAAAGCAAGGTTCCCACCTGTTGAAAGTGAGTCCCTTTTAAGCCAGTTCAATGATTTTCAATGTCCAAAAGTAAATCTGTCATAGAACAATTCAGAAACCCTGTATCAGAAATTTATTGAACAACAAAATTATGGGTTTCTTACCACCATGAGGTGACATTTTGCTGGTAATAAACATGAAGTGTAGCTATGGGTATTTTCATTATGCACATGTATGGCTAATTTTGTTTAAAAGCATGATATATTAACTAAAATACAAAATTCTTTGTTGTGTCCTTGTTATATTTCAGACACATTTTCTTCCATTTATTTGGTTCACAGACTGCAAATGACATCATTCATCTTTTCTTCTGTTTGCTAATTTATGTCTTTTATTGCTATCACCAAAGTTTGAAAGATCCCCTCAGTTAATTATTTTAATACTGACTTAAACCAAGGACCTTTCAATATTAACTGTTATACTTTCTCCTAAATGTGGCTTCCACTCTTCTCTCACAACTCATTCCCTCTAACATCTTCTCTAAATTACTTCCTCTCCCTCCCTAAACCATACCCCAAGGAAACCTTTCACATTTCTATTTCAATATCTGACGACAAGATGAAAAGCAGTATGCAAGGTAAGGATAGAACACTAATTGATATAAATGTGAAATGACAGTAATGGTCTCTGTCTGAGCCATGGCTGGAGACTTCTGTGTTATGAAAAACCTTGCATATTTAATATTTTTTGTCCCTCTAGTAATATTAGCTAAGACAATGTTTCAATAGATTTTTAAACAGAAGTCTTAGTTCTGCTGTGGAAGACTTTTTTTTATCTTTGCAGCAGTTCTAGGGATTTTTTTCCAGAAACATGAAAGGAAAAAAATATTGGCAATCTTCATTGTAATGAGTCCATTTCAAGAAGCGCTGAATGGTTTCTTTGTTATTCATCTTTAGCCTCTCAAGAGATTTCAGAAGTTTTATTCAAAATTAGAATATTTTTTTCATGAATAAGACTCCATATGTGTATGTAATGGTAACACAGAAAACTGAAAATTACCTTTTCTGAGTCAAGCACTGTGACTGTAATATGAAAAGAAAGATGATGTAACATTAATTGCTTCTGTGGTAAGAAACAATTGTTCTGGCAAGGTGTGAAAATAATGCAGTTTTGCCCTTTATATATTGTTAGAAGTGGATTTTGCACTTTAAAATGTTCTTGTTGTTTGACATACTGCTAATGAACCATGCCAAAATAATACAGGTTTCTGCCATGCAACTGAGATATGAGAGACAAAGAAAATCACACAACAAAAAACCTCCCACCATCAGAAATCATCGTCAATGAAGATGAGAATAGGGAGAATAAGTAAGGAAAAGGTAACATTTTCAAGAGTCTTCCAGGTGACCTGCAAAAGTTTGGCTCTCCCCCTCACCTGACTCCGGGTCTTTCTGCTTCCTATGGACCACCCAGGCCAGTCTGGAAGAAGCAGCTGTGTTGCCCAGCAGCTGGCGATCAAGGCTCTGTTTCTCTGCATGTACAGGCCTAATCACTGCTTCCCAGTTCCTCCCTGGAAAACTCTTAATTATACTTTATTTCAGGAGGAAGAAAGGGATAGCTGCTTCATAAGTGGAAATTCGTTTAAAATACAATGAAATATCTGTTGGTCCAATAATAGCGTGCTAAGGACATTTGTAAATTTGACAGTCTTTCCAAGTGAGATTTCTCAGACTATGCTTTAAAGTCTTGGTTGTTTTTGAACAGCTGGGATTTATGTTCTCAGATACTAATAGCTTGGTCAAATTTCAGTGGCTATTCATTAGGTTGCTGACAGAACCCATATTCCCCCATATTTAAAGGAGATGATCTTGCCAAATTTGAAGTAATGTTTAAATATTTCAAGTAAACCCAAGAATTGTTAGCCTCTCTAAAATGAGATCTTATCTCCTTATTTTAGATATCCAGAACAGTTTTCAGTTTCCAAACAGAGCCCATGAGAGAAACAACCTGGGAAATTTGCCTGAAGACTGGCAATATGATAAGCAACTGGAGAACAGCATCCTGCAAGGAACAGAATCTGGTAAAATCAGATTAGAGATACTGTACCTGCACTGGCTGCTACAGAAAAAGCCACATTATCTAGTTAGTTGTATGGAAGGTTTTACTAGTTTCAACATTACTTAGACCTCACCATCTAAGATTAAAGATTTTAAAATGTGTGTTAGGCAGCCAACATTATTAAAAAGCTCTCATGAAGAGATGTACAGGGGGTAAAAATGATCCTCCTCCTCCAACAATTTTAGACACAACAGACAAGAGCATTCTTCCACTCCAGAGACAAAAAATTCAGGCACTAACTTAGCTATTAAAAATTATTGTAAATAGAATATTTGCTAAAATGACCTTTTCTTACCCATGTAGACACAAGCATCAAGTGTCTATATATATACACACATACACACACACATGTTTTGCTAAGTGTTGGTTGACAGTCACTCAGGCAAGGTGCTGACATTATAGGTGTTCCTGCTTAAAATATTAACAGTGATGAAAAATAGATTGGAATTCATGTTTAAATTTATATTTTCAATCTCCAAAAGCTTCACCCAGATGTTCACACAGATATGTGTGATTTCAAAAAATCAGTGAGTAAAAATAGATACGGCACAGTTTTGAACCCTTTGCAGTAAATGAGGCAAGGTGAATTCAGGGCACCTTGCTCACAAATGAGCTTTCTGGATATCTGGGTTTAAGTACTCATCAACTCGAGTACACAGAAGATCAAGCTGGAAGGACTTCTAGGAATTAGCAGGTATCTCTTCCTTCAGGCAAAGCCAGCAATGAAAACCATTCAATAAGAAAATATTTTGAAAACTCATGCCCCCTTGTGCTGTTGTATGGTATGAGACTTTGGTTTTTAAATAGCAGTTGTCTAGATCAGCCCACAAATACCCAGCTGAATACTCACTTCAACATTTCTTCATTAGAAGGCAAACTGATGGCTGTAAAAAGAACGCAGACAAGAATGTATTGCAGACATGGAATGAATTTTACACGGAAAGGTAATTAAATGTTTACAGGTCACCTGCTGATGCTGTGGCTTTGATTCCAGTGGCTGCCCATCAGCCTATCAAGAAAGACATCCAGATCTATTACAAACATAGGGTAAGAGTCCAACCGAGGAAGAAGGTGTTGCATAGGGTTATTTTGCTGGTAGGTTAGACCAAATGACAACTGTTCTTTTAGCTCACAGAAGTCAAAAAGCTTTTTGGTGCTCCAGTATCAACTTCACATACAGAATATGAAGTGTCTGTCTCTAACTCTCCAGTTGTTGCAATTGAAACGAGGAACCACAAAGCAAGTGTTGAAATGCTTGAGCATAATCAACACTGTTGGACTGAAAAGTGACGGAGCATAAAGACAACAACGTAACTGAGTATATCAAAGTTTTTCACAGATATATCTGATATACTTATATTCAAAATTTGTGTTCTCTTCTTTAGAAAGTCTTTCCTATGTTGTTTAATTCTCTCTGTGGCTCTTACAAACAAACCCAGACTGAAGAACAGGGATGCTTAATGCACAGCAGTCCAACATAAATGAAGCTCTGCTCCTTTACGGCAATCTAACCCTGTTTGAGTAGGATAGATGTCAGTCTCAGGGAAGATATTTGATACTAGCTACATCCAGTTCATAAACAGAATCTGACTTCATACAGAAATGTAGAGAACTTTAGCTGAATGACTTAAATGATGAAAACAAATGCGTCCACTGCACACGAACTTCAAGGGGTTTTCAAATCAAACTGGAGTCTGCAGCAGTGGTGTTTGCCACTGCCCTGAAAGCAAAAAAGCCTGGGCTTGCACAACTGACATGTACTAGCAAACAGCCCCACACTGTGGACACTGCACATACTAGTAAAACCACTTGCAAATTTACTGTACTTGAGCCGTCTCAGCTCACCCAGCCCCACCAGGATATACTGCAAATTATTAGGTTGTGATTAATTTAACCCTTACTTGTATACTAAATTTGTGTAGACTACTATAAAGAAGAGGACTTTTCAAAAAGATGGTAGACTTGGATTCTTTTTTTTTTTTTTTTTAGCAGGGGAACATATCAAATGCAGAAATTCTGACAGAAAAGCTGTTGAGTGGCATGTGGTCCTGGCAGTCAGTCAGCTGGGGAGCAGACCTCAGTAGTGCTCTGTAGCAGGAGTAGTGGACATCCCAAACTTGGTAGCTGAGAACAAATGCTGTGCTGGACCATAAAAATAATTTCCCCTCGACTTGTTGAGCCAAAGATTTTGGGTCTTTTTTTTCTGAAAATGAAGGATTTAATAATTTTCCACAGAATTCAGCACACCCGGATACAGAGTTCTTTACAGAACATTGATGACTCTTTCTTCCCCTTCTGGGAAGCTGCTTCTGACCTGATTCTGGATCATCTCCTTCCTTTCATTCTATTTTAAGATGGGAAAAAGAGGCCTTTATAGACATTTCTGGTAACATCCTTTTTATTCAGCTGTGGGGTGGAGCTGCTCTGGGCAAAGGGAACCTCCTTGGGAGCCACCCACTGTGCAGCACCACATCTGGACGCTGAAAAGAAAGGTTGTTTCCTAATTTGCAAGCAACAACCATATGTTCAGGAATGAAGAAATGCATACTCCGCCTAATCCCACGAGCTTTCTCTCTCCCCTGTGGCTTATTTGAAGTTATTCTAGCACTCTTTACTGGATGCCAGCTACTAAGTGAATTACCTTCAAAGTTTAGGCCCTTCAAGCAAAGTGATTGTAAGCAAAGCTGAAAAACTGAGGAAAAACTGAGCATGCATGAACCATTGTTCCTAGTGACTCATGGCATCATTTTCCAGAGTGACTTTAGTAGGGAGGTTCCAAGGCTCCTCCCTTTAGAGCAGATGGTAGAAATGTTTTTATTTGGCATTGTTATTGTGTTACACCAGCAATCAAGACTGACAGTTTACAGGAAGCTATAGAGACAAGATCCCTGTCACAAAGGTCTCATATTTTGTGAGAAAATCTCCCTCTCGATGGATCTACTTAGGAGACAGAGAAGGAATTTATTACCAAACTTCCCTTGGCTCCTTCAGGACCCACATTGCTTCTCAGTTAATAATTAGCAAAACAGGTACCTGGCAAACTTGCCAAAGAGTAGCAATTCCTCTCTGGACTTTTATTATAAGTAGCTTAAGGGCAAGGGTACCATTGGGAGGCGTCCCTTATTACAGTTTATACAGCAGAATTTGACTTCTTTTGAATGGAATAATTAGCTTCTTAGCCAGGATACAGGGTGTTCCACAAGAAAGCTGTACTAATACCCAAATGGAAAAAGTGGGAAAGAAATCCTTCCTTGTAGTCTTAGCTTGAATATTGCAATTGAAGAAATCGAATTTTAGTGTGCGTCACCACAGAGCCAACAACCCATTGCACAGGCCTCCTTATTTCTTAAACAGTACAGTCATCACTTGGAAGGACATATGTTTTATTCAGATGTCTACTTTTTGCATATGAGTCCACATGTGACCCTTTTTTGACTGGTAGTTGGGAGGGGGTTATGAATTAATAAAATGATCGTAGAAACTAGCAACATAAAGTTGCTTTGTATATTGTATAAATCTGATGAGATGTGTGCTTTGAAATGGGCTTGGGGGCTTTTTTAGTGATTGCAAATCATGTACTTTAGTTGCAACATCAAGAGAAAAGGTCTTGATAACATGACTTAAATGGTTAGACTAAACAGGAATTACATTTCAGAAGTTTAATAACAATAGAGGCATCTAGTGGAAGTCTTTGAGGACTGCAGCTGTAAGAGAATGCATCAATGCACAGCTGACTTTCTTGCTTTACTTCTTCCCAGATGGAATTTCATTAAGCGAATGACAAATGCCAGTGATGGTTAAGTTTTATTTAAGAAGAGGCAAAACTTAAATTTCATGGCATTTAGACACCGTGAGGCAAACATGGTTTAGGAGCCAAGCTGGGGGCTTGAAGTAGGGAGTGTCAGTCTTCCTCGCAACAACAAGAAAAGAAATATCCCGTCCCATTCTCTTATCCCATATTTTAATGGTTAGAGGACTTCACCAGAACATAACAGAAGTTCAGTCTCCTTCTGTGCCTGATAGCACACCTGAACATTTATTACTTCCTATTACTATAATTTCCATGAAAGGAGAAGACAACTCAGCAGAAATCTGAAAGCATGTCTCTTCTTGAGCCCAAGAAGAAAGGCAAACTACAGCCAGACTCCAAAGCATACAGAAAGTATGAAGGCCTACGGCTTGGTGACATGTTCAGCTGCTTTTCAATTTTCCTTTTCCCTCGGGCTGTAGGGCAAAACACACCATAGAAGCAGCTGTATTAACACATGCAGAACACATAACAGAAGTATTTGACTTTTACACACAATGCTGGTTCGACACTCAGCTCCTGACTGCTAGCACAGCTGTGACAGCAATAGCGTCTGGTGATAGAGAAGTCATTCCTCCAAAAAACTTCATGGTCTGGCAAGGGCCTCTTCATAGCTTTGGTCAATTCAACTCTACAATATGACTAGAGGAATAAACCTTTAATTTCCAAGGTATGCAAGTTGGGAAGCAGCCAGGGTAACTTCAAGCAGTTTACTCCTAGGCTCACAGTGTTTTCAAAATACAATATTTGAGCATGCCTGAAGTCTATCCATTCATTCCCACAGAAAAACATTTGATTTAAAGAGTGTGGATCCTTTCAGTGGGTTTTCAACGTCTAGGCAAATTCCACTTAAAACTTACATTAAAATACCAGGCTCATGTTTGCTTATTCTTTACCTTGTTTGAGTGTAGGAATTGATCATAAAGCCTACCCTCAAAAATACAAACCATGATTTTATGACTTCCTTTACTAACCACACTATCATTTATTTCCACCTCAATTTTTCTTTATGGGGTGCTGCGATGGATTTTTTTCCTGAAACTGCATTGTGGGCTCAGATATGTCATGTCTAATATTTTTGTCCTTTAATTGGTGAATTTGATTAATGATCGTGGCCTGCAACCCAGGTTTTAAACTACACAGCACTGCCTACTGCCTTCTCATCTTGTTTTCAAGCAATTTTCTGTTTCTGTGCCTCTCTCACATGGAATTGGCATTTACTAGGGGCCTGAACTTCTAAGCCTGGGGTGCCTGTGGGTGGGGGGATGCAAGGCCGAATGAGCCCTCACTCTAGTCATGGCTTTCACGACCTCTGAAGCCCAACTTATGACTAAACATTCTCTGTCATACAAAGCATGGCACCAAGTGCCACATCCAGTCTTTCCTCCACCACCTCCCTGAGCAGTCTATTCCAATGTCTGATCACCCTTTCTGTGAAGGAATTCATCCTAAGGTCCAACCTAAACCTCCCCTGGTGCAGCCTGAGGCTGTGTCCTCTTGTCCTGACACTGGTTGCCTGGGAGAAGAGACTGACTACACCCTCCTTTCAGGGAGTTGTAGAGAGCGATAAGGTGACCCCTGAACCTCCTTTTCTCCAGGCTGAACACCCTCAGCCGCTCCTCGCAGGACTTGCACTTCCAGACCCTTCACCAGCTCCGTTGCCCTTCTCTTTATTTTAGGCGGGGGTCGCTGGGGCCTGATGGCGGCACGGGCGGCTCCCCGTTCCTTTAAAACCACACAAGACGAGAATCCCGGTGCCGCAGCTCCTCTCCCCGAGGCGTGACGCCGCTCCCGGGGCGGGTGTGCTCCCGCCGGCCCCTTCCGGGCGCGTCGCTGCCCGCGGGGCGCTGCGGGCTCCTCCCGCCGCAGCCGGGCCGGCCCCGCCTCCTGCACGGGCCGCGTTCCGCCGGCGCTCTGCGGCCTTTTGGCCCGCGCCGGCCCCGCTCCTCCTGCCGGTGCTGCCGCGCTGCCATGGCGTGTGCCGCCCCTGGCCGGGCCTGAGCGCCGGGAGCCCGCGGGGCCGCAGCCCGGCCGGGCGCCGACCCTGCCCCGGCCGCCGCTGGCCGACCCCCCGCCGCCTCCTTCCCCGCCGCCTTCGCCTGGCTCCGCCGCTGCTTCCCTCGACCGCGAGGTCCCGGCGGGAGGCGGCGGCGGGCGCCGGCTGGAGCAGGCGGCGGGGAAGATGGCGGGGAACGGCGGCGGCTTCGCTGGCGCCGGGAGCGGGGAGATCATCCAGCTCAACGTGGGCGGCACCAGGTGAGCGGGCGGGCCCGGGGCCGGCGGTGGCGGCCGGCGCATTCCGGCGGGCAGCGGAGCGAGGGGCAGCGCCCAGGGGGCCCTGCCGGGGCCCGCACGGCGGAGGCGCTGCCCGGCTATGGGGGCTAGGCCGGCCCGGCCCGGGAGGGCGGCGGTGCCGACCCGCCTGGGACTGCCCGGCGGGGTTCCGTGGGCTCTGCGCTCTGGTGCTGCCGCCGGGACGGCCGGGATGAGCCTTCGCCCAGCACTTTGCAGGGGCTGGGGGTACCGGGGGATGGACACGGGGTGTGTTGGCAGCTCCGCGTGGTGTCTGCCCGCAATGCCACGGCAGCCTAGATACGTACTGCTCTACATACACCTTAGAGACTCCGCGAATACTGCTTCTTCAGGGATAGAAGCTTTGCTTTGCCATCACAACCATAGGCTTCTGGTGAGCAGTCTGTCTAGCTGCCTCAGAGACTAAGATATTAAAATCGCTGATATGATACTGGTATCCATGAGAATAAAGAGTTGCATTGTTTTCCAATGTACGCTGGAAAGTGTGGAAGCTGGCAGATGTAGACATTTTGGCAGGCTGAGGCAGAGAATTGTGGGACAGCTGTGGTCAGAATCTGCGTGATAAACAGTGCAAACATTCCTGTCAAAATGCTCAGGCGTGAAATCATTCGGATTACCGTAGCTAGTGGAAACTGAGGTAATGTGTTTTCCCAAGTAGTGTGTACAGCGTGGAGCCAGCTATAAGTAGTAGGAACTACTACAGCTATTTTAAGAATTTTCTTGCATTACTCAGAACATGAACTTGATCTGATAACTAAACTGTGCTGCTGCCTTTCTTAGAGTGCCATAGAAATTGATGCAGAATCCCTGTGTTTTAATAAGACATTAAGAACCTGGTTCAACCCAGAGAAACTGCTTGTAACTTGCACAGGCAAAACTCACCTATAATGATGCTTTCAGGGTAACTTGGATGTAGGCTTGGACCATATTTTGTGTTAATGCAGAATAAGTTCTTCAGCAGACTCTGTCTTTGAAATTACAGGGCAATTCATCTTCTAAGGTTTTATTACCTGTGGAATCTAAAAGCTGCTTCAAATTCTTAGTTTCATCTTCCTTATTAAATGCCTCTGCAGAGAACTGAGAATTATGTACAGGACACACATCAGGTAAAAAATACACATCTTCAGAGGGCTTGCCTACACAGAGAAGTAGGAAGAATGAGGCAACCTAACAAGTGCATGTAATTAATTTCTAGCTGATGGTCTAGATTCTAGTCAACATTTGGATGTAAGGAGTAGGAAATGTGTGCATGGATATTTCCCGTTTAATAGGGAAACCCTCTACTATAGTACTTCTGAGTGAGAAGTTTTGGTCTTTTGCAAGCTCAGCTTCCCTTGTAGTGCCCATGTCTTTTGAAAACTATACCTGAGCCATGTTTTTCAGCTTGGAAAGGCAGGTGACTTTCAGCTGATAGTGGAGTGGATGATGTGCACAGCAAATGGGCAAGAGTGCGGTTCTGTACACATTTCCTCCTCTTCCTTAGTCTTCATTACACTCACTAGAAACCTGGAACTCTTAGTTTTGTTTGTAGAACTGTATGAGAAGAGGAAATGAGCACTCCCCTCTGTTTCTGACACCAGTTATACTTTGGAGCATGTACCACAGACACCCCAACTTTTCCATGTTCAGACACTAGGTTCCCACTGCTCCCTGGGATGATCAGGGCTTCTCTGTTGTGTGTGGCTGCTCCGTCACTTCCTGGTCACAACTTCTGAGGATTCCTTTACTGTGAACAGAAGTCTCTTGCAAGTTAATGTTCATAGAAATTACTGTAACAAATTGGGTGAATTCTTTTGGCTCTGTATCTCCCTCTGGTTACAAGGTAACTCCACAAGGACAGCAGACTATTAAAATGTTTGTTTTATAACTGACACTTGACATGTCTGTTTCCAGTTGATTATATTTGCTTTAAAATAACTGAAAGCTGGCATATGCTTAGGAGTGTTTTGAGGATATTGCACTGGGTTTGCCTAGTTTTCCTTATACAATGCCTGTCTGACCGCTGTATGGAGCTGCAGATACACCTATGCATGTAAATACTGCAGGCTAAGCTGCTTTCTGCATCCTGGAAAGGAGGACTCTGGTTGTTTACATAGATTAATGTCTGTGTATTAAAAGTTCTAAAGTATATGTTAGTGTGAGCTATTGCTTACTAAACTGGTACCACAGTGCTAAATTATAGACAGGAAATCCTGGTGCTGTCTAAACAGGCTGATAAAATTGAAAGAAGATGGTGGTGATGCTGCATCAATCCCCATAATTACAAGCAGTGTTTGGATTAATTCTGGACAAAATTAATGTAATTCATTGTTTTCACATGTTATAATGTAGTCAAATGAATCATCCCTTACTCTTAATGTAGACAGAGGTAGTCACCTGTATTACTGATAAGAAAAGCTGAGCAAAACTACTTAGAAGTGCTAGAGAAGTGTTTTTTTGGCTTTTTTTTTCCAGAAAAGACTTTGTGCATGCTTGTGCTTAGAACACTGGTACTGTACGTTTTCTGTTCAGGACAGATTTGCCATTGTGATGTTTGCAGTGAGCAGATGCACAATCCACATTTCATGCAGGGTGGTAGTTCCGTAGAGCCTTTGTGTTTCTGCCTCCTAGGGGGCATAAAGTAATGGGGTTTGTTTACATTTTTCTCCCCTTCAAAACTGGACAATACTAGTAGTGAAAATTAGGTAAATTATGACTAAGTAGTTTTATTCCAAAAATATTTTGTGATCCTGTACTAGATGGAGAGTTGTAATGGAATTTTACTTTTGCATATTCTTTTTTTGTTTTCCACTAATGAAGAGGTCACCAGAGGTTTCTTAGTCATGGCACTAGTAAGAGGATATGTACAGAGAGTGATGCAGAGCATGAGCTAATTGTCCAAGCTGCTAGTTAAGTTGTCTTCCTTCATGTTAAATCAAAACCAGAAGTAGTATAAAATAATCCATAGTTATTTATTATGTAAAGTACTGTCTGGCATCATAAGTAATATTATAATTTGTATTATTTCACAATATGATTCAGAGTCAATGATTTTTTTCTTTTAACTGTTATTGTTATTGCCCCTCTGCCTCCCCAAGAGGGACCCAAATAGCAAAATGGCAAATAATTCAAGTTCCTATGAAATATTAACTTGAAGCTCACTGTAGTCTCTTGCAGTGCATAATGTAGCACCCTTTCAGTCCTGAGTAAGAGCAGCAGAGTAGTGTGCAGTTATTGACAAATATTGCACACTGTTGATAAATTTATATTTTAGTGTTTGGATTTTGTGTGTGGAGCAGTGTTTGGTTTTTGTGGGCCTTTTTTATTTTTGCAAGCATGAATGTTGAAGTGGGAGAACCAGGAAATACAGGATGTTTGGGACAGTGTGTTACAAACAGATAAAAAAATGATACTTTTGTGGTCTCCAGACAGTCCTGCTTCATGCTGAAGGACGATCTGTGCAAAGAGTCTGCAACTTCTGACTTTGTGCAGATATTAAAAGATCTCAAACTTCCCAGACTTGTTTGATATTAGCTTTGTAGGACAAATCAAAGAATGTTAGATAAAGCAGGCTTCTTTCCAACTTTATAGCTGTTTCTGAACTTGTAACTTTGTTTTCATAGGTTCAGCACGTCAAGACAAACACTGATGTGGATTCCAGACTCATTTTTTTCCAGGTATTTGTAATATATCATCACATTTAACAAAGACAAATTAACAGTCATTAAAATAATATTTATGTTCTCAGTTCTTAATTTATGTTGTAAATAGTATCTTTATTAGTATCCTTAATTTTTTCCCCCCCTTCTCAAGCAATGGGACAGATTCATTTGAAATAAGCTGTTATTCAAGAGGCATCCTCTTGCTTGAATGTAGCCATGGCAGCTTATATGCGCTGAGGAGTTGTCACTTTTTAGATGGAGTATTGTGGAAATAACCTCCAATTCTGCAGGAAAGGGACAAGCCAGTGGCTGTGACTCTATTACCACTCGTGATCTTGCTGGCCATATGCATTAGCACTGCCTGTAACATTTTTGGTTTTGTTTGGTTTGGGGTTTTTTTGAGTTATTGCTCTACTCTGAGTTAACTCAAGGTTTTGAGGGTTTTAACTTGTGATACAGGAAGTGCTGAATTATTGAACATCTTCCTTTTATGTCACTGCCTTTACTACTTCTGCAGGTTGTGCTGCTTAGGTTTGTATTTTGTTCTGCAGCTGCTGTACCTCTATCACCTCAGTTAATCCTAAACCCACAAAGGAAAACCTAAATGCTGGCAATTTTGCTTCCTTACGTTTAATTTTTATATTCTAAACTTCTTTCCCAATAAAAGCCTGGCAGCTGACATATGCAGCATTTCCTGTTCCTATTTTAATGAAATGTTCAGATAAATGAAATGCCAAGGAAATGTCACCTTTTTTGAGGCATGCAAGGAAAGGCACAAGGAGGAAGTCTCATGGTATTCCCCAGTCTCTCAACACTAAATATGCTGTCTAAGGAGGTTGTCCTGAAAGTTATCCAATACTGGAAAATCTCATATAATTGTCATCCAGAATCAAATGAAAGCTGTTGATGTTGGTGTCCATCTTACTTATAAAATGAGATTTTGGCATTGTGTTGTATATGGGTCTGGAGAAAAAGTATTTTGATCTGATGGAAGAAAACTTTGAAGTAAAATTGTGTCAAAATAATTAATCCCATTCTTGTCCAGTAAATCCTTGCAGATTGGGTGGTCTCCTCTTCCTTTTTGCTTCAGCAGCTTTTAGCAATTTAATCAGATTTTAACAAACTATACAGCCCTCTAAGTGCCTTGGAAAACTTCTTCATCCTTTCAGGCTAGGCCTTGTGTCTATTTTCTTTGTGAATCTGAAGGTCCTTATGATGCAGCTCTCAGCCTTTCCTTAGGTGTGCGTACACTTGTCCTTTGTTCAGGAGAGATATTTCACTCCTCCAGCATTCTGGCTGTTTTCTTTGCTCAGATACACTGTGTTACCAAAATGTCACCAACTAGAGCTAAGTAACCAGAGTGTTGCTATACTGTGCTTGTGTCAGTGCATTTCTGGGGGACATCTAACGAAGATTTCCTGTTTTTCAGTTTGCTGAGTGGAAGAATTTCAACACTAAAGGATGAAACTGGTGCTGTGAGTAATGAATGTGCTGTAACTCGTTAATTCAATGTTATGCTTTTGGTTAGGTTCTCTCCTAAAGCATTTTCACTGTGGGTGCTAATGGAATTACACTGCCTGAGTCAGGCTAAACTTCCATCAAAATTAGTGACATCTCTGGCTTTCTGGGTTCTCATCTGTGTTTCAAGCTGAGTGTAACTGGAATAATGTACATATTTCTATTCTTATTCTGCATTGTGCAGGTAATGCAGAAACAGCAACTCCGCTTTTCTTAAGCAGAGAAAATGCTAACTGCTGTATTGCAGGGAGTTGTAATTTTCTTTAGATAGGCATTACGTATGTAGTTGAGTAATCCAACGTGGAAATGTAGCTTTTATTTTTTTTTTGGCAAAAACATGTAGCAAAATGGTCATTCCAGTCTGTGGGTATGATATTCTTAAATGGGAAACTACAGTTACAGTAATGTTGTTGAGTGATAGTGAGGCACACAAGCACTTTGCTAAAAGTGTAGAGGTAGTTTTGATGGTAATTGAATTTTAAAACGTCTAAACCTCTCCTGAGATCTTATTACAGTTACTGCATATTGAACATATGCTAGAAAGTGGAAGCATCCATTTTCCTTTGTGGAGATGAGAACCTAAAGAACAGATTTATTAAGTGCCATCTATTTGCAACTGTGTTTGTAAATATGTCCTTTAGGAATGTTAAATTAGTGGATAGTAGAATAACGAGAACAAAGAAGGGCTCAAAAACTTTGGGTTTTGTTTGTCTGCTTGCTACCTCATCTTCAACTTCTCCTTCCCACATTCAGCATAAAATAGCACTTTAGTTGATGGTTGCTCCATAATAGTACTCAAGTACAGAAATTTTTCTTTGTAGATATTTATTGATCGAGATCCAGCAGCATTTGCACCCATTTTAAATTTTCTTCGCACAAAGGAGTTAGACTTACGGTAAGAAGTTCTAATTATTTCAAATGGAAGTTAATTCAATCAGAAGCGTTAGAAACTTTTTCAAATGAGAGATATTACATTTTGCTTATCTGGTTGGGTGCCTGGTATATGGCTGAGCTCCCTCCTAGATGTGGGGCCATGTCTAGAATACATGTATGTCATGGTGGAGGCAGAAACGGCGACATTCTATTTTGCTAGTAGATTCTTATAATTTAGACCACTTCTTGCAGTGTATTTCTTTATTATTTCTGTATCTTTATTTTAATGAAAGTTAAATTAAGATCACCTTGAAATCTCAAACATCAACATGTTAAATGCATTTTGTGGTAATTCTGTAAACTGTTAGGTAGCTTGGTATTTAGATTGTGTAATATCCAGTTATATGCAAGCCTTTATATTCAAGATATTGACTCACTTAGTTCTTGTTGCTTTTGGTTTGTTTTTTTCTATTTCTGTAGGGGAGTGAGTATTAATGTTCTCAGACATGAAGCTGAATTCTATGGAATCACTCCTTTAGGTAATTTTTTTTTTTCTTAATGTGAGCTCATATTTATTATTGTAGTAATGGTCTACTGACAAATCCTGAACAGTTATGACCCTGAAGGGCAAAGGGTTTTGTTTTTTTTTTTCTCAAAGTAAAAGTTTTCAAAAAAGGAAGGATATTTGAGATAATGTAATGTTTTCAAGGAAGTGAAAGCTGTGGTCATATCTGGGTTTCCTCCTTAGTGAGAAGATTGCTACTATGTGAAGAACTGGAGCGCTCATCTTGTGGCAGTGTCCTTTTTCATGGCTACCTACCTCCTCCAGGTATTCTTGTGTTCATGATCTGATGTTGCATGCAGTCACTTGCTGCTTTGGTTTGTGGGGATGATTGGCTGGGGTGGTTACCCTGGCTGTCAAACTGTCCTGAGAAAGCCTTCCTATGGAAAGCTAAGGACAAATGGTTGAACTGAACATTATTGTGGTTAAAACCCAAGACTTGCATCTCTGTGCTGTAACAAACAGCATGTTTAGAGTACTGGGCAAGGGGTGTGGCATGTTAGTACTAAGCAGGCTGTGTTTGGTTGTAGACTAGAGCAGAGGTTCTCCAGGAGCCTTTCAGTTTAATGTCATCAGCATGAGGTGCTTTCTTCTTTCTGAACGTAGTTACCTTGGGTGTCCTATTGCCTAGGTGACAAATCACCCCTAATGAGCTTTCCTTACCAATATGAGTACCTGTTTGACTTTTTTAGTTCTCTGTAGAGATGAACACAGTACATGTGTTAGCCTGAAGTCTAAAGGATGTCTAGCCATTTATCAACAAGTTTTTTGAAGATAATTCCTTGAATTGTGAAAGTCAACATACAGAGCAAAAGCACTTTTTGTTTCAGTGTTACAATATTGCCTGTTTCTTACAGCAGATAAATTAAACTTTTGATCAAAATGCACAGGTGTTAATCCTATATTTTGAAAGTGAACTAAAATCTGTTATATTGCTAAAGTTTAAGGAGGGGGACAAAACTTTTTTTTTTTTTTTTTAATAGGCATTCCCAGCCGTAAAATAAATAATACTACTGGGCCACCGACTGACATCAGAACGGGTCAGACTGAGAGTGAGATGCATGGAGGTGGTGTCCAGCCTACACTTGCTGGTACAGGGGAAGGTACAGTCAGACTAGGTGAGGAGTGTCAGTTTTAAAACCAAATCAAATTGCAAAGATGATTGTCTCTGGGAAATAAGAACTGTGTGCCTGTATCTGGTTTAAATCTGCTGTTCTGTGTTTGCATGGTTAAAATTGCTGAATACTTAAACACTACTCCCTATGCAGTATTGAAGGCTCACTGTTGCACAATCCAGATGTGAGGCTTGAGAGAAAGGCAAATCAAAGTTCTTCATGCAGTCTTAGCCCAGCCCCTTAGACAAATGCCTCACACTGTACTAAAGCCATAATAAAACCAGAGAGCCACTGTCTCTTTGGTCTTTGTTCAGGGCCTGCTTCCTGTTCTTCCACCTCTTTCTTGCTCCTGATGCCTCACTTACCCTGCAAGAGTCAAGTTTTCAGAGTAAAGGTAGTCTTCACGGAAAAATTGTTAGTGAGATAGACCTTAATTCTGTCGTTTTCCAGCTTTTGACTTTGCAAGCAAAATGATGCTGTTAGAAATGTCATATTTCTGTTGCAATCCTGTAAATTGTAGCAGTGTTAGGAAAATCTTGACTATGTTAATGTATGTAACATAAAATAAGGATATGAGTTGCTGATTCTTCTTAGTGAGCTGCTGTAGGTTTGGAAGCAGGCAGTCCTGGGGGAAATGAGGTAGATGGTGCAGTCTTCAGGGATTAGTTCTTTAGCATATCAAGGCTGTGAGGAACAATACTGCTAACTAGAATATTGCTGAAAATATTTCTTGAAAAACTTAATTATGAAAGTTTCTGTTGCACATCCTAGCAGAGAGCTCTGTCCTGTTATAGATGTCTCTGCTTGTCACTTGCCTGATTTCAGCTTTGTTGTTTTTAGGATTTCCTGTGGACCCACGGAAAGTCTTAATAGTAGCTGGCCACCACAATTGGATAGTAGCTGCCTACGCCCATTTTGCTGTTTGCTACAGGTATGAGTAGTGTTCTTTGTTGGGTTACAGGAATCTAAAAAAAAATATAATCTTTGGCTAAGAGCAAAGCAAAAAGCTTACTCTGAAATAGCAGTAGTTAAATGCCTTCAGTCTGATTCTTTAAATACGAGTTGTTGCTTTTTTTTGGTGAAAATAAACTGCTTGATAGGAACTCAGATTTTTCTGCCTTGATGTGAGTTCTTGATACTGTTGAAAAAGTTGCAAATTAACTGCAGTAAAACTGTTTCAAAAGCCTGTTTTAAAGCAGTCTTTTAAATGAAAATTCACTTCAAAGTTTTTCCTGCTGTGGGTTTAGAAACAGTCTGTGAAGTTACAGTATCAAGGAACTTGAAACAGTTAATGAATTTTTGCTGCATAATTTTGCTGCCTTGCCTTAAATGTCATGGTTTTTAGCTGAACAAAACTGTTAAACGCTGCTTCACTTGGATGGCTGAAAAATATCTTCAATGTCTTGAAAACAGACTGGCTATTTTTTAAGATCAGGTGAACATAAGCAATACCTCCATATTACAGAAGCTGGTTTTAGGTCACATCTCGTAGTCTTGATTTAATTGGTGGCTGTCTTTTCGATGGAAAGTAATGGAAAGTTTTAGCAAGGCTGTTGCCCGTACCAGTCTAACAGGGCTGTCATACTGTGGTTCAAAAACAGAAGGGAGAAGAGTGTAGTGTGAACTGTTTCTTTCTGATTACTGCCAAGCTAAAGCTGTAGTTTGCTGCCTTTTTCACTCTCTAGAATACTAACTCAGTTGCTTAAACTTTGTAACTTAAATCACATCTAACTAGCATTCACCACTGCAATTTTTTTGGCTTTAATTTTTATTAAATGTGGTTTTTGTTTTCAATTATGCTTCATGTGGTCTGACAGAGAAAGAGGAAATGATTTGCAACTGGTTTTGTGCTAATTGTCCCCTTCTTAGGATTTTACCTCTGACTGTTTTCCTTGGCTGCTAGCTCACTTTAAGTGAAAAATTCTTCCTCTTTCCTGCTTGGCAAACTACTTAACAAGTCTTGTTGCCATTGAGATTATGCCATTATTGATGCTTTTGATGAACCATGTCAGACTTGAATGGTTGCTGAGAGAGGGTGCAGGTCAACATGCCAGTTTAAAGTGCTGCTTTTCTTCACAGATACTCAAGGTAGCAGTCTTGTATTTTTTTTTTTTTTTTTGCTTTCAAAACCTGAACGGGCTCTAGAAATACAATGGTAGAATTTTCTCTCCTCCATTCTTCTGCAGCAAAGCACAGTGCATCTTAAAGATTTTTTTTTCTTTTAAAGTATGACAAAAGTTTTTAAAATTTGATCATAAAGTTTGTGAGAATGAATGCAACCAAGACAAAGTCTTGCTATTGCAGTTGTGCTCTTAAATCTTTTCACTACAACTTCTGCATGTTGAATGGTTAGAGCACAGTGATCTGGGGTGCTTCAGCTCCAAGCAGGATGCAATGCTGAAGTGAAATAATGGCAAAAATGCTGAAAAGTACACATATCTTTCTGCTTTTAATTTTAATATTTATATCATTTGACTGCAGAGGTCTAGTCTGCTTTAGCTCCATTGCAAATTATCTAAATTATTGCCTGAAGTTGTCAGATAAATAGTGCTGACACCATGTAAGTCTTTAAAATGCACAGGGAAATGATCCTCTAAAAATAAAATTTACACTCAATTTAGTATTATCTGCTTACAGTATACCATGAACAGAAATTGTGGCTGGAGAGCAGAGCTTTGTGCTAAAGCATGATTGGGTTTCTTGCATGATATATAAGGATATTAATGAGTTTTCTTCTAAAATCTTATGCTGAACCTCATTATCTAGCGTTTGTCTAACCCAGACTTTTGAGTTCATCTTATAACTTCTATATCAGATGTGCTTATATGAAGAAAAAGCCCAGCACAGGATTCCAGTAGCTGCAGAGCACTGAAATAATATGCAATATCAGACTTCAAAATGGGAAAAAGTGCAGCTCTTGTAGACTGTAGTTCTTAACTAGAATTTGAAGCTTTGTTGCTTAGAGTGTAAGACTGAATCATCCACACTCGTTCAGGATTAGACTGGGCTGTCTGTTCTTGAATCTCTAACATCTGCTCCCCATTCTCCCTTTTGCCCTTCCAGAATCAAGGAGTCATCTGGGTGGCAGCAGGTGTTCACAAGTCCTTATCTGGACTGGACCATTGAGCGAGTGGCTCTCAATGCCAAGGTGGTTGGAGGACCTCATGGAGACAAGGACAAGATGGTTGCAGTTGCCTCAGAGAGTAGCATTATCTTGTGGAGCATTCAAGATGGTGGTAGTGGCAGTGAAATTGGTAACTATAATTTCCTGTTTTGTTTCTTCTTTTGTGTGTGTAACTAGAAAGAAGTCTGACACCTTGTGTTCAGTATTCACTTCCACAGATTGACCAAACAAGCTATAGTACAGCAAACTGTTGGAGTATATTAACTTTCTTCAGTTCTGCACCAGGAATCCTGTCTCAAAATCAAAGAGATGGAGAATAAAAGAGAACTCTGTTTACTGAAGAGATAGTAACCAATACTTACTGTTCAGTTTGAGGTTTTTGTGTAAAAATTCAAATTAAGAGTTAAAATTTCCCTTAGACTTCCATTTGAATCTAGGCCATAATACAGAAGAATTAAGCTTTGGAGGTGGAAATCTACAGATACAAAGAGATTCTGCTCTTTCCTTTTCTTTGTGTTACTAAAGCCACATTTTTACATGGAGATGATGAAAATACTTTAGTTCTCTGTCAAATGTGGTTCATAAACGGAATTTGGAAGATGAAAATTTCTTGGGTTTATAACTTGGGTGTCAGAGTAGGAAAAAAAGCCCACACTATTCCTTTTAGCATACAGGAATTACTGCTTACACACCTTGACACTGAAGGACACAAAATTGTAAGCTTTAGAAACAGCAAGAAGACATTTCCAGAAGTAAATATTCCCTGGTACTGTTCTGATGGCTTGTCTGAGTCATTGCTGTTCAAATATAGGGCAAATTTGGGAGGCACTGACGAGAACGGTATTTGGAACTTCCTCTGTCCTAATCCCTGGTGTTTGAATAACCACTGCTATGCCAGTAATGTCTGTTTCCTCTGGCAGTGGATACTGCTAACAAAGTGTGACAGCAGTCTGGTTATGTGAGCACTTTTCTCTGAAACTTAATGCTGAGCTAATTTGTTATTAGATGTATCTCCATAGTTGAAGCCTTGAGAATTGTAGTGGCCATAAATTAAAGTGGCCAAATTCAAGTTTTGACTCATGTGCCTTTAAAGAAGAGCTTGACAGATCCTCAGGCAATTTTTAGCCATGTTAATGGGTGTTGTTTTTTTTTTCCCTGCATGAATATGTGGAAACACTAAGTCATATTTGAAGATGGGGAAAGGCAAAGGTCTTGTATGAGCTCTTTTACTTGTGACTCCTAGAGTTCTTATATATAATCATGGTTAGCAAAATGGAAAAGGAGATTCCACTGTATTAAAGAAAAACAAAAGGTGTGTTTAACAGTTGAAGATGAAATTCTCTCCATTAAACACAGCGAGTAATTATCGTACCTGAGAAGCCTTTTCTTCTCTTATGCTCCTGTTGACTGAATCTTAAGGACAGGGAAGAGTTGGTGTGACAGCTGTACTCCTGTTACAGGCATTGCTTTAAGCACTGTGCCATTACATTCCTCCTGCATTTTCTGCTTTCAGTTAGCTGCTTGTGTTACCTTGGGATTTGCAGTAAGATACAAGAAGCAGCATCTTGGATTTTTTTAAATCAAGTGCAAAGAAACACAAAAAACCATTGTAGACTTTATTTTCAAATCAAAACTCTAAAATATGCCAGTATCATAAAGTTCTGATAGCTTAGACTATGACTGAAAATGGCAACAAAACTGAAGCAAGGACTTTGCTAAACAGGCTGTACTGCACTGAAGTGACAGTGTGAAACAGAGTAATTGCCACTTGGGGCAGGAGGAGGGGCGAAGCAGAGAGAATGTGCCTACAGGATGAATTTCCCAGTCAGAATGACATTGACCAAAATGTACTGCTGTTCTTTGGATAGTAGGTCATGTTGATTGGTTTAAGAAAGTGCTTGCGTTTAGTAGTTACAACTTGAATGTAGCTGTTTTGTTTCCTTGTAGAGACAAATGCTTGCAGTGCTGCTTTGTGTTAGAGATACAGTACACTGCTGTCATCTTGTGAAAGAAACTACTTGTTCCAAACAGTTGCTGGAGCCTGGCGACACCATCCCCAGCAAATTGTGTGGGCTGGCATCTTTGTGATAGAGCTCTCCCAGAGCGCTTTCTTCCCTTTCAATATTACTTACACAAGACACTGCTGCTGGGTTGCTGCTGTAAGCAGTATTTTACTGAGAGGGACCCTTAGGACAAGAGCCTGTCATTACATATAGTGTTGTCTCCCCTGTGGACAAGTCTCAAGATTGTTGAGCCTAAGCAGGACTGACACTTCAAATTCCTCCAGACCATTCAAGCTGTCTTCCTTGATTTCCTTGAACCTCATCCTTCTCTGGAGTAATCAATTCTAGTAGTTTCTGTGGATTTTTTTATTACTGCCTTTTTCATGGGCCTGTACTGCTGAATCTTATCTGCATTGAATGATTGTGCTTTGCCCTGGAAAATGGTTTAGCACCATAATTAAAACAATTTCCTGAGATTCCTTCTTGGGTCTTACAGAGGGCTGATTCTTGTGTGGGAATGACACTATTCATTTGAATTTGTCCAAAACAATGTTGAGGAATTTTCCTGCTACTGGATACTCTTGTTTTGACAACATCTATCTGCTGCAGTTAAGGTATACTAGTGAGAAGTAATATAAATATGTAGAGTGAGCAAGATGGAATAAGAAACTTGTGAGCGAAGCTTGACACTTTGGTGTTGTAATGTATCTCCAGTACTTTTGTACTTACCAGGCAGAAAAACATAGCCTAGAATTATTTACAAACCAAGTTAATTGCAGGGCCAGTTTGCTGCCAAACTTGGAAATTACCTCAGACCTTTTGAGTTTGCTGTAACTTTTAAATACATGAAGAATAAGTAGTACAAAATGTAGTTTGCTATCCAAGTTTACAGTTCAGTTAAAGTTATTCATGTTGGATCTTTGGTGAGACTTGGAAGCTCTAAAGAAACTATCGATTTTGTGGAAGGCCCCAGATGTTAAGGTCAACTATAACCACAGCCACTGATGCCTGTCAGGCTCTGCACTGTTTTGATTTTTATTGAGTGAAATGTTGATGACACATTTCCTTTACTTGGAAGGTCAGCGTTTGCTGGTAAGTTTTATTTTCCAAATTTGAATAGTATGTGAAATGAATATGAATAGTTGAATATGAAACTGCTTCCCTCTATAGCTTCAAGTTTCAATAGCCTGTTAGCCTGTACTCTCTGCTTATGGACCACAACCAAACTAAAAGATCTGGAGATAGAAAGAAAGAAGTAGGCTTTTGCAGGCTGCTTATTTTTCTGGGTCCAAGCATTTCTGCTAGAAGAGAAATTAGAATGTATTCAAGTAGGGTCACATCTAAGTTGTTCAGTATTTTCCCAAGAATAAGGCTGAAGCCTTGTAGCCATATTTAGTTCCTCAAATACATTTTCAAAATATTTTTGCTTGACTGGACTTAAAAAAAAGGGGATCAAGAACTTCTAATACTTTAACAGGTAATTGCAAACTAGTATGGTACAAAGTTGTAAAACCCTTGGAATTACTGTTTCTTAAATGACACTTCGTAGTCATAGGAAGAAAAAAAAACAAACCACAAAACAGCAACAAAAACTCCTGCTTGATGTAATATGATTTTTTTTTAATTTTAAAGCCGTTTGAGAACTTGATGGCTGTAGAAAAAAGTTTGTATATTTCATAAGGGCTCTTCTAGCTTCTCTTGCCTCCTTTCTCCTTTCCAAATAATAATGGTATTAGCAGAGAAGACATCATGCTGCCATTTAATGGAACCCAGTTTGCCGCATGCATGGTGCCTCACCTAGCACACTGCAAACCCAGCTACTTTGCTTGCTACTCTAATAAATGTGTTGTGATAATAATGGAGAGATTCCATTGTTACTGTGTTTTTATCTTTACTTTAGATGAGCTTCACAGCATCTTCATTTTTTGTAGGAGTGTTCAGTCTTGGAGTCCCTGTAGATGCTCTCTTCTTCATTGGCAACCAGCTGGTGGCTACAAGCCACACAGGGAAAGTGGGAGTATGGAACGCTGTGACTCAGCATTGGCAGGTCTGTTCAATTTTCCACATCACTTTTTACAAGCTGGTAAAAAAAGCTTTCTAGTAAAAAGAGAATAAAATAATCTAAAAGTATATGGAAAATGCTCTTCATAGTGTTTTCAGCCCTGACTTGTGTTATGGAGTTTATCACCTGGGTGTTGTGCCTGTGAACAGAATGTTGACTTGTTTGGTGCTACTACCAACCAAGCTTTTTAGGCTTTTAAATCAAAGGATATGGTGTGATTTGGGGTAATAAATGTCAAGTGCCAATATATTTAAACTTCGTTATGGATTACTAACTCTGTAAAACTTCACTAGGATCATAGGAAATAAAATTGTGGGGAATGTATGACAGCAATTTCTGGACCATCTGAAAGAAGAAGAAAACAAGAAGGGAATCTGGTATCTGGGGGTCTCCAAAGCTGCTTTACAATGGGAGACTCCTCTTCAGCAGAAGAGCACATGATTATATTTTAAAGATGACTGTCTTGTGTGTGGATGCTTCTGGCTGCACTGATTTGATTCCTGTTGTCAGAATGCACATTAAATAGAGAGATCCCTGGAGTCAGTATGAGTCTGAGAAACAGTCAAGCATTCAAATAACACAGCCAGATGTACACCTTTGTGGCACAAAACCTGGATGCAATAGCAATCCCAAAAATGCCTTGCAAATCTCAAGAGGCAGAACTGACCTGAGGTTGCTGCACTGTTTGCTGACTAAGTTCTGATTTGACTCTTATGTGACAGTACTAGTAACAAATAACGCAGGTAATAGGTGTGGGATAGCACTGCTTCTGCAGCAGACACAGACATGTTAGCATGGCCTTGAATTAAACAAAACATTATTTAAAGTTTTACTGATGCCTTGCAAAATCTTCTGTTAAGAGACAACTTAATGCTATGTGGCAAACTGGTGTTTAATAATATTTTCTAAAGGAGCAAGTCATAAGAAATAAAAACTGATGTCCTATTCATCATCTTTGTTTCTGGGGGAGCCACAGAAATTTTTCTGATCACCTAAATAATTCCTCAGTTTGACTGACTATTCATTTGTGAAAGTATTTCTTATTGAAGAGTAGAAAATCTTTGAGAGGCTTATATGCCAATATGTCTATAAAACATTTTGGCTGGTTTTTTTTCAAGAGGATGAGAATAGCTCCTTTCATAAACAAACAAACAAAAAATTAACAAAAAACCACCCACATAAAACCAAACCAACAAAAAAACCCAAAACAAAGTTTCAGGGTGCTTTCTGAATCTTGGGCTCTTTTGTTAGTAAAAAACCCAAAACAACCCACAACTGTCTTCCTGTAGATCTTCATCTCCCTTTAGAACACATTCTTTTCTTGAAGAACCCCATAAAGATGTAAAGTGGCAGGGCTGATCTTAAAATTCCTAATGAGAATATCTGATATTTAACTGACTGCTTTCCATGAGCTGCCCACAGCTCTGGACTTGAAATGCTGTCATACTCTCTGTGAGAGAAATTTTGGTAGAATAGTTTGCTGATTCCCCATTTCAGAGCAAGAACTTGATCTTCTTTCAGGCTGATGTCTTTCTAAGTTCTGCTTTAAGGAGGCTTAGTTTGTGCAAATCTGTTCTTCCTTATGTGGTGTTCTCTGATGTATTACACCCTGAAGATGTAATTCTGATCTCAGCATCTGATTGGTTCTTTTATCTTCTTCTCTTCTTGGAGATTTGAGCAGACTGCTGAGGTTGTTTCCCTAGTACTTATTCCTCTGGCAGTGTTTCAGTTGCATGCTACAAGGAGGAGGAGGAGGAGGGTGTGGGTGCTAGTTACATCAGTAATGAGATTCTTAGCAGAGGAGAGCTTAAAGAAGCAGCATATTAAGTGCTATAGTTTAAGAGGCAACATAAAGCAGTAAAGTGTGACAGAAAATCCTACTCTGCAAAGTGAGGTTTCTCACTGGCCATGCTTTTTTACCAGTGACTGTTTCCTAATGAAAGTTCACATCTTGGCAGATGGCAGCTGCTGGATCACCTCTGGTGTTCCTGTCTGCTGCAGAAGGAAAGAAGATAATGTTTACAATATGTTTTAGGGGCTTACAGCCATACTTAATTAGGAAGGGCTACTGGTTTAGAGTCTGAGCTCTTTGCAATGTGGGGAGGTTTCTGTGGTTGGTTTGTTTTGCTTTTATCCAACTGATTCATGGTAAGTATTTTGCAAATGATTTTTCAAGTCTCTGTAGCAATTGGAGGTCAGACCAATCTGCTGGTCAGAGAGAAATGAGAACTTAGGCTGAAGTGTCCATGAATTAGTATTCAATGTACATTAAGTTAACTGACTGAATGAAACATACAGGTACAGGACAAATACCATGATACTGTGCATGTTTGAGTGCTCTGGACAAAATGGCTTTTGGCTTTTTCTTCTCCGGGCCTGAAGAAAAAAGAATTACTGAAATAAGTGATCTTACCTAAGATAAACTAAACTTTTTCTTTGCTTGAGATCTCTGTCCCTCTTAAAGGAATAAGCACTCCTTTTAATCCTAGAGGGCAAAGAAAAGGCATGTGTAATCCTTCACCTTGAGTCGTAGACCAGTAAGTAAAATATGACAGGGCTGTCTTCCAGTTTACATGGTGTGGTTGTGTGTTGGAAGTGAGAAACTGTAACAGAACAAGAATTTTTAGCCCTCATTATATATCTGCTTGAGGCAGAGATTTCCACAGTTTGGCAGAGGGATACAAAACTTGGGATAAAAGAAGGTGTAGAGAGGTAACATCTAGTTCCTTGGTCCAGAAATCTCCTAAGGACTTGTCAGAAATGGAAGAAGGGAGAGGACAGAAAGGGTGAAATACACTCCCTGGCATATAGGAAAAAAAATCCACTTTTGAAGATGTGGTTTAGCTGCAACTCTCTAAGCTCTGTTCCTTCACATGGAGAAGGATCTTCCAGAGCAGTTGTACTGATTTGTCTGCATGTGTCCGCTGAGCTCCAGGACTTCAGATCCAGTTTGGTAGAGGAATATGCAGTGCTTCAAGGAATGCCGTTGTACATGCAAGTGTGTGCACAATGGCTTCAGTCCAGTACCAAACTCAAGTGATGTTAAACAAAATATACCAAAAATGTCTGAAAACTGAGGAAGTAGCAACCTAAATTCTTGATTTGATTATTTTTTCTTTTCTATATGCACTAGGTTCAGGATGTTGTTCCTATCACAAGCTATGATACTGCTGGGTCTTTCCTGCTGCTGGGCTGTAACAATGGGTCTATCTACTACATAGGTAAGAAATGGGAGCAGGGTGGAATAAATGGAGGTGGTACTGAGCAGCATTTTTGTTACTCTCTTTAGTGGATTTAAGTAGCATCAGAACAACTCTGTCTAATGAGAGTAATAAATGTCTCCTCCCCACAGACATGCAGAAGTTCCCACTTCGAATGAAAGACAATGATCTTCTTGTGACAGAATTGTACCATGATCCTTCCAACGATGCTATAACAGCCCTCAGTGTCTACCTCACACCTAAAACAAGTTAGTATTCTATCACTGTCTCTTCGTGGAGGGTATGTTAGAAATGTGGGGGGTTTTTTTCATAGCAGGATTACACAAGGTAGTCCTTAACATAAACAAAGAATTTTTCTTCATTTAATCACCTTCAAATGAATGATGAACACTAGGCATAGCTGTTTTCCCTTACACCTGTACATCTGTATAAATAGGTACATACACTTACAGGTATTCCTATATTAATGCTTGTGCCTAATGTATCTTGGTTGGTTTTAAGCCTTTTGCACAAGAGAAGCACTTAGATTGTGAATTGTATTTGCTGAAATTGTTTGTGCCAAACTGGGTAAGGGGGAGACACAACCTTGCTGTTGTGTCTAACTTTATAACCAATAGAGTAAGAAACATTTCCTTATGCAGCTGGATGATGCTTTGGTATTCTGTCTGTGCACCCTTTTGTCATCATTGTGCAGTTATCTTTTAAATTAAAAGAGAAACAACAGCAACAACAAAAACCCAAAGCAAAGTAAAACTCAAAAAAGCCCAGACTGGAAGAAAGTGGTTACTCGCATAATGATATCGATACCACAGTGACTGTTTTAACTGTAGTTCTTCCTGTTTTGCTTTGCTTTCCCATTTGCCTCCAACTATGGCAGAAAAATAAATATTATGTGGAACTTATAGATCATATCACTGTGAGGGGTGCCAAAATATCTGATCATCTGACTTTAGCCATTACTTTTTTCACAGGAGGGAGGAAGAGAATGGGAAAGAAGGCTTTTTGTTAAGACAATGTTGAAGCATGTAGTATGGAATTGCTACAGACCTTGGGGTTATTTTAGTTGCAAAATGCCCTTCCTGTTTATGGGAAAACAATGAGTAAACAGTGTTTAAAAACCATAGCTTTCTTACTGTGGAAGCTTGGAAATACTGTTTTCTACTGTCTCCTTCCCTGGCCCCCAGTAAGCCAAGCTTTCATTCCTGGGGGAACAACTGTGTTCTTGCTTGTTTTAGGTGTAAGTGGCAATTGGATTGAGATTGCATATGGCACGAGCTCTGGAGCAGTGAGGGTGATTGTACAGCACCCTGAGACAGTTGGGTCTGGCCCTCAGCTCTTTCAGACCTTCACGGTTCATCGAAGCCCTGTCACGAAGATCATGCTCTCAGAGAAACACCTTGTGTCAGGTAAGGTGTGCACAGATGTGGATTGGTGGTTCTCCCCTCCTCCTGAGCAATGCAGTATTTGTATGCTATGCTCTGTAACTTGCATCATTCCCACATGTAATAGAAATGAGTTGGACAGATTTGAGGGCAGGGGAAAGGCTAGATTTGCTTGGATCCTCTTTCTTAAAGTAAGCATTCTTCAAAGCCTTTAGCAGTTGAAAGGCACAAGTTTTATTTGACCAGATACTAGAACAACTCACTCTTTCATTTGTGTCTTATTCCAAGGTTGCCATTTGTGGAAATAAAAGGGTTTGTAAACAAATGTATCTCTGTCAAGTTTTATTGTTGTGCATAGGTCCTTCAGGACTAGTCTTCTTTTAAAAGCCTTTCAGGAGGTTTCTGGGCTGCAGCAAAATGTGCACTATCTCCTCCTGGGCCCTAGAAAAAGCCTTCCTGTGACTTCAAAGGGCTGTCTCTGTTTCTTTTCTCAGCAGTCTCCCAGTGTTTGTTGTGCTATTCTGCTTGTCCTGTCTTATGCTCAGGAAGGTGTCTTACTTGCAGAGAAGATGCAGTGGCTCCTTCCTCTGTAAAAATCTATTTAACCCAGAATCCAGCAGCCAGGGCATGGCAGAGAACTGATTTACATCTTGCTGCTATCCCATTATTTGAAAAAAAGGAACAGGAAAATGGTATCCAATTATACTGCAAATAAACAGCCCATAGGTCATCTGTTCCCCTGCAAGTTGCTGCTAAACCCTCAGTACCAGGAGAGGGCACATGTGTATGTACAAAACTGAGATAATTGATGATTTAAATTCAATAGGGTTATTGTGTGAGGAGGGTTCTGCTGCCAGGCTGCTCTCATGACACCTTGTCCTAGCATCTGCACACAGGGGATTGAAGCGGGCTGTAGGCTATTGGTGCTAAACCAGACCTTAGTTTTGTGTTGCACCTGTCTCAGCTTCTTGAATTTCTGAGGGAAGATACAAAACTAGTCGAAAACAGGACATCAGCAAGAATTTGTAGGCTGTTAGAAAATTGTCTGGAGATGCTATGTGACCTCACATTGACTAAATTTTTGATCACTCAGTCTGGAAAAACTATAATGTAGATAATCATTAGAGAAGTTTATCTAAATGTTTTGTCATCCTTTGTAAGTGCCCATCTTTTCCTTCCTAGTTTGTGCTGATAACAACCATGTACGGACATGGACTGTGACTCGGTTCCGGGGCATGATTTCGACTCAGCCAGGCTCAACACCTCTTGCATCATTCAAAATCTTATCCCTGGAGGAAGCGGAGAGTCATGGCAGCTATTGTTCTGGAAATGACATTGGTAGGATGTCTCTTGGTTGTGCTGTGCCTGTAACTTCACTAGTCTCATAATGGTTTAGCAGACCTTCAGCCCTATAACATGTAAGCCGATGGGTGTAAGCTCTTATACACTGCTTTCCCCTTGAAACTATGGCAAGGATCTGTAATAGTCACTTGGAATTATTATTTAGGCTGTAGAGAGTGAGTACACTTAAAGGACTTACTCCAAATGACAGAAGGGACAAAAAACCTTTGGAACACCGATACTATACCTCTTCCTTGAGCAAACTGATGTAGCATTTCAATTCTGATTTAACTAGAGAATGAGAGAAAGCACAAGAGACTGTATTAAGCAGATGAGCATAGCAAACATTTGGTCTGCAAATTCCAGTTCACTGTTCAGCTGGGGTTAAACAAAGCATGGAAAAAATTCTTAAATGACTTTGAAGTTGTGACAAAGTTCACCGAAGCCTTGCAACTGCAGAGGCAAATGGTGCTAGCGCATTGCTGTAGCAAGGTACTGAAGGAATGTGTGTTGGTAAATAGGGGTAGACAGGTAGATTCCTTGGTGGTCTGAGCCTTGCAAATGAACCTTTGATGAATAGGATGCCCTGTGAACACAGCCTGGGGTCAGTACTATGGCAAGAAATCTGATTAAGCCTTTAGACATCTAGGAGCTGCAAAATAACAAAGTACTTACTGTTATTATAAAGACCTAGTGTAGGGTTTGTGCTGACATAGTAATTCCTCTAGGAACACACACAAGAATTTAAGAATGTGTGTCCCTTAGAACAACAAAGACTGATTTGGCTTTTGCTAGCTACTGATGGTTTTTGGCTCCCTGCTCCTGATGCTTTAAAACTACAGTGGTCATACTCATATAAGTCTGGGTCTTCACAACTGATTGGGGAAAAAGGTGAGGGAATTGAAACAAACAAATATGTGATCTTTCTTTTTTTCCTCTAGGACCCTTTGGTGAACGTGATGATCAACAGGTGTTTATCCAAAAAGTTGTTCCCATTACGAATAAGCTGTTTGTAAGGCTGTCTTCAACTGGGAAAAGGTACATCCATGCTGAGGTTTTTAAGTGTGAAAGGAGCAGGACTACGCCTGTTCAGGTGGTGATGTCTCCCTCCTCCATGCTGAGTGCATGCAGTTGCACATAATAGTCTTCTACTGTGCTTGACAGCTCTGGCTGAACTCTTGTCTGTGTGCTAGTAACAGAACTGTTACTTAACGACTGTTATAACCTTAAAGCCAAAAAAAGGCTTTTTGAGTAGTGTGATATCAGAGACTCACTTCGTGATGGCTAACACTGGTGAGCTCACAAAGCAAACATTTCTGTGCCTCTACAGAATATGTGACTTTCAACCATGGTACCATGCTACCATTAAATTTCAAAACTAATGCTGAAATTTACGGTGGCAGTGATTATGCTGCTCACAAAAGTAGACAGGGTATCTCTCTTCCTTTGCACTTGGCTTTGAAGGTATTAGAACCTTTAAAACAGAGATACTGTTTTCTAGGTCATCTATTCAATTATTTCTTAAGCTTGACTTCATAATATTCTACTGCATGGCTGTCAAATAACCACAGCTGCTTTTCTTCCTCTCAGCCTAGGAAGATGACAAGAGATCAGAAAAAACAGTGCATCTCAGTTCTATGCTTCATTTTTGCATCTCTTGTCTAATAACTTTGAATCTGGATGAAAACATTAATGCCTCAACACTATGACTTATTTGGGCACTGCTTGGGTGAAAAGTTCACTGCAAAGCACCAGTAAAGCAAACCCAGAGCATGAGCAGCTTAGTTTTGGGAGTCCTTCTCTTCTCCTCACTCCCCATAAACTTCTGAAATAAAGGGGAAAAAAGAAATGGAGATCTGCCATGACAAGTGAAATTGCACTTGTGATATGACAAAAGTTATCTTTATAGATAACATTGGATATATCATCTTTGGATCTTTATGCATATCTTCTGTGTGGTTATATTTGCTGTTTCTGCAGGTTCATTTCCTAGAGTGTTTAGCATATGAGGGGGCTGGTTTCTGTCATTCTTGTGAGAGCCTTAGCTTTCTAATCATTGCAAATAGAAAATGGACATAAAACACGTTGGTGTTGCCCAGTAAACAAGCAGTAAGAGTGCAGATGGACTGGGGGTGGGAAGGGATTGTCTGCAGCTGAGCAGTGTGCCAGGCATGCAGGGGAAGGAATTTCATCTGGCGGAAAAGTCTTTTTCTCATGGCAAGTTTGGTGCCTTCTCAGAAAATTGAACCAGTTCTGACTTCACTGGCGAAACTCTGCCAGGTGCAATCATTCTGGTAATTTGGGGTTTCTCTTCCTGTAGGATCTGTGAGATCCAGGCAGTTGACTGCACTACCATCTCGTCATTTACTGTGCGAGAATGTGAAGGATCCAGCAGGATGGGCTCCCGGCCACGCCGCTACCTCTTCACTGGACATTCTAATGGCAGCATCCAGATGTGGGACCTGACCACAGCTATGGACATGGTTAATAAAAGTGAAGACAAAGGTAAGTTGTGTTATGCTAGGACTGTGGTGTGGTTCTTTTTTGTGTCCTCAGATGTGTCTGACTGCAGTAAATGGATTTGGCCTCTAAGAGCTCTCTCTCTTGCAGATGTTGGTGGCCCCACAGAAGAAGAGTTGCTCAAGCTGCTTGACCAGTGTGACTTGAGTACCTCTCGCTGTGCCACACCCAACATCAGTCCTGCCACCTCAGTTGTTCAGCCAAACCGGCTTCGAGAATCTAATTCCAGGTAAGTCACCAAGGGTGGCACTGGCTGCAGACACCAAAGGTTTTACTTTTCAGGTAAGCAAAGGGGTTTGGTGACTTGAATGCTGTAGCTAAGCCCCTGAATTTATGCCCGTAGTGGCTTGAACTACACACACATACTCCTTGGTTTCTTCTGGTTTGTATTTGTGCAGACTAAAGTATCCTCTGAGAGTCTGAAGTGATCTGGAAGCCTTTGTGTGGTGGCTGTGATGAGTGTATTGCTATTGTAGTGGGAATTGCAGTGGTAGGTGGGAGCAGTGGTGTGCAGAAGACCTGGCTGCTATTCTCAGCCTAACATCTACTCTTCTTGTATTTTCTGAAGCCTCCAATTGCAGCACCATGAAACAATCCACGAAACTGCCACGTATGGTTCTGTGCGGCCATACAGAGAAAGCCCCCTTTTGGCAAGAGCGAGGCGGACAGAGAGCTTTCACAGTTACCGGGACTTCCAGGCTTTTAACTTATCCAGCAAAAGCCCAACAGAAAAGGCAGCTGCCACAAATGGGATTTCAAGCCAGACAGAGGCCAGGAAGGCAACAGCTGAGAGCAGTGCATCTGAGAGGAAGGCAGGCCAATCAACAGCACTTGAAGCGCGAGGCACAGGTGTGACAGATGCAGGTGGGTGTTGCAGTACAGAGGTTCACCGCCTGCCAGAGAATTCTCTGGATCTCAAAAGAAGAGGACCAGAAGAAGAAAATGAAACCAAAGCAGAAAGCAAAAAGAAAATGGGGTTTGAAGGAGCTGGTTTCCTGGGAAGGAAGAAAGTGCCTCTCCTGGCCTCTGCACCAGTCCTTGCTGAAGGTGGGCCTGAAGTACCTGGTGCAGCTTCTCCATCACCTACAAAGACAGCTGCTTCACCACGACACCGGAAGAATGACTCATCCTGCCAAGACTACGGCTTGTGAAAACGGGTCTGGTGGCAAAAACAAGGTGCAGGTGCCCTCTGGCTGGTAGCAGGCATAATGTTATGTGTTGTAGGTTGTTTCTTGAATGGGATTTTGTTCTGATACCAGAATAAAATTTGTAAGGTTATGAAAAAGTACCTAGCTGCTAAGCTTTGAAGGGTTGTCCACATCCATGTGTGGCTCTATGTAATGCTCCAAAATGTAGTACGGTACTTGGTCCAAAATATTGTTGTGCGTTCTTGCGTAAATGTGGTCAGGCATGTGATATGTTGTGATTATTTTTGTTTTGGGGAAAGGGACGGTGCTAAAGGAAAACTTGGTTGCTGAGCAGAGGATACCCTTCAGATGCAGCCACATGTTACTCTACAGAGCTGCTGCTGTCTGGAGTGGTGGATTTTGCCTAATTCACAGAGCTGCCTCTGCAGTTTTGTTTTATGAATGGGCTCCTTGCTCTGTATGCTGCTGTCTGATATCTGAAATGTTTTGTGCAGGTTAAGGAGGAAGCTATTCAAAATAGCATATTATTTTGCCTCTTAGTCCAAATAAATTGCCAGAGGAGTGTTGCTTGTACTTTCTGAAAATGTGTGGTATCAGATGATGGATTTTGCTGATTGTGACTGAGAGAATGCATAAAAATATGCTTGGCAGAATACACAGAACTGGCAGTCTCTTGAGGGCCTCCTTGTCACTTTCTCTGGAAAAAGGACAGAGATGAATATAGGAGTAGGTTTACTGTCATGGTGTAATAATTCTCAATTACAAGTGCCTTGACATGGTATTTCATACCTGTGTCACACTGGCTGCTTGCTGTTTGCACCTAGTTTACTGTGGATGGTGAACAGGTTTTATTGCCTGTGAATTCGTAATACATAAGCAGAAGGGAAGGATGTGACAGCAAGTGAAAAAGCATGCTTGGAGTTCAGCATTTATTAATGACCTCTTTTGCTGGGCTTTTTGAGTCGAGAGGGTGGGGAAGAGGGAGTGAGAGAACACAAAGGCTAGAACAACTTCATAAGAATTCCTTCAGTGCTGTTTATTCACCTGTGCATGAACACAATTTTGTGGTGGAGCTCTGTCAGGCCAGGAGACAACATGGAGATCCTGCCGCGCAGGCCCCTTTTAGCCACATTCTGGTTTTTGGACATGTAAAAGACTTTTCTTTACCAAACATGCTGCCCCCCTCCCTCCCTCCCTCCTGTGCCCCTACAACCCTCCTCAGTTGGGAAAGCTGGATGAGTGACAAAGATGAGAGTCTCTACCTTCACAGTCTTTTACTACAGTATGACTTAGGGATCTTCAGACTGTTCTCTTACCTTTCTGAGGTGTCAGTGCTAGCACACAGTTTTTACTATACAGTGAAAGAGATGTTGAAAAAAAGGCCAACTTACCCTCCCACATCCCCTCCCAAAAAAAAGTTTTATCTTTTAACTCCAAGGCATGGGGTGGGGAAACGGCAGACCTATCCCTGCCTGCAAAGGCCATGCAGGCTGCTTTTGGCAAGTTACCCACTTCCATTTTCTAGAAAAGGTGGTTTTGTTCTTCAGAGGTGGGTGTCAGTGAATGTGGTGTGCTCTTTGGTGACGGTGCTGAAGCCTTTGATGACATTGACAAGATCCTCTTCATCTACATACTGTAAGGAAGGGAAAAAAGAAGCATGTCAACCACAGCTGTACCAGACTAAAGGGGTATTTCTCTTTCCTCCTATCCACTAAAAATAGTTCTTAAGTAGATAAATAAGTGCATTTCTAATGTCTTCCCTTTCCTCCCAGGATAAGATAAGAATCTAAAGCATTCAAGCACCTGAATCCAAGCCAGTTAGATTTTCACAGTAAAAAAAATACCATCAATTACTTCAATTGCTCTATATATCTGACAAATGGTCAATAATATAGTGTTTGTTACAGTGTACTGAGAACTTGGAGCTATGAAAAGAATACATGTTTACACTTTTGTTTTCTTAACAACCACATCACACACGTGGTTTAGGTAAGATTTTGTTCTTCAAGCTTCCAAGGGAGTGTCTGAGCTTCCACCTGCACTCCTACATTAGGCCAGAGACAGTTGAAAGCAGGAGAGAAATAAATTGTTTCTATAGCATAAAGAGGGCACGAGCAGTGTTACTGCAGATTTGTGTCCTGGGCCTCTACAGCCATTCACTATATTGATTTGCAAGCTGGACAAGGGGGTGAACCAAACTTTGAAACCACCATTCCTAAGCTACTGAGTGTAATAAAGAGAAGAACTGAGTCAAAAGCATTGCAGGATGTTTGTTTGCAAGAGAGTAGCTGAGCAACACGGGAGCAAAGACTCTGGTTCAGGGCAATGTAAATCAATGTACAGAGGATGGACAGAAGAGCAGATAAAAAACTGAGCTCATGCTGTCAGGGTTGTCTGCTACCAAAAGGAAATGAAAGTTTTTGTTTTCCTGCTTCTGCCACTCCTGAAGCTCATTGGAGTATTTTAAAAATCATTCGAGCATGCGTATGGCAGGGTTTGCTGCCTAAGTCATGGTATCAGCCCAAGATACATGGGTAGAGCAAGAGCTTCCTCTCAGCAGCAGGAAGCTGTTCTTTTGGCTAATGAGATCATAGAGAGGTACACCCTGGGTGAGTTGTTAGTCCCCAAGGAATTAAATCACAAGGATGTGATAGCTCTGAGAAAATGGCAAGGCTGACTCATGATACCTCTGAATTGGGAAGTCCATGAGCTGCAGAGTGCAGGCTGAAGGTTAACCTGTACCTATAGGGGTTTTGCCTAGAGTTATTACAGCCTTCTTAATTAAGCCTTATCAACTTCCTTGGTCCTGCTGTTGGCGTCTAAGTGGGTTTGGCAGTGCTGGAACCAACACCCCTGTACTTTGATAAGCCTGTATGTTTCAGCCCTTCCAGCTGTTTTTGTATACTGAAGGTGAAAGTCTGAGGAAGCTCCTTAGATTTATGGCCAGACTATCCTCCAGTTAATTTGCATTTTGGACAAGATCCACTCACTAACTTGCACACTCCATCTAATTTTGTTACTACTACACAGACCCTTCACCCCCATTCTGAGTCCTTTTTAGGAACCTTAATTTTGTGTCTCACTGACCTCTGAACCCTTTCTCACACATTTGGTATGGGAAGGGTGGAAGTTAAAAAGCCCATTTCCTCGTGACAAAGGAAGGGAAGCCATCACTGTCCTTGGCTTGAAAATCATGTCTTGTATTTGTATGTTCAGATCCCTGTTGATGACACTGTCTAGTCCTGTCCTATATTAAAAGAGAAATACTTTTCCTGCCCCCCAGCATCATTCCAGTCCCATGTGGGCAGAGTTTGAATTAATTTGTCACACACCAGGAGATCTGAGCATTCACATAATCTCTGCATTGTGACTGAGCAGAGGACAGAGAGCAGGTCTCATCAGCAGTTGAGTCCCTGTTAACAGAACAGGAGTCACTAGAATACAAGCTCCTGCCTCTGGCATTAAGTGTGTGAAGGATGCCAAGACAATCCCACCTCAGACATTTGCTGAAATGCATGGAAAAAAAAGCCCACCAAATAGAAGGGAATTCTTCAAGGTGCATTTCCTCGGCCGACCATGGAGTTAATAGTTCAATGGAAACCATAAAGAGATGCACATGGATCCCTTGCATCCTCTAAGAGCAGTGTGTGAGCACCTGCAACTCTAGAAGAGAGCAGTAGACTTGAAGAATTTTGAGGATCTAACCTCTGCCCATGTCCTTCTAGGCCTTTTGGCTGTATCTCCAGGAACTTTCGATACTTAGGCCTTTATATGATTCCAACAGAACAGACAAATCTCTAGCAGGTGACGCACAGCAGCGTCCCAGAGAAGCAGGAGCCCTTACCAAGCCACGGCCAGTAGTGCGATGGTTGCGAAGGATGGCATCCCAAGGTGATTCTTCAAAAGTCTTCTTGTCGTAGAGGTCGAGCAGCTGGCTGACACTGCGATGGAGCGAGGTGGGGGAATACGTGCGACTCAGCTGGCCCTGACTGGGCCTCCTTCCCCCAGGCGTGATACGGACACTGCGGTTGCTTGTGGGAGAACCAGCCCCTGGAATTTTCGTATCTGCTAGTCCCTGTGAGGAAGACACAAAGTAATAAATAAATAAAGGGCATGGTTTTGAATACTTTATCTGAACAAAAACAAAGCAGGAATGGAGGAGAACAGAGAAAACCATGCCTCAAAAATCATGCACAATTATAAACAGAAAAAACCCCAGACCATTCCCCACTATAGAACAATCATATCATTCAAAACAAACAAAAAAACTACCAATGCTAAACCAGGATTTTCCCCAACTTTTTTCTTCTTCCTCCTATTTTTTTTTTTTTTTTTTTTGAAGGACCAACAAACAGAAGTCCAAAGATTTTTGATTACCAGGATAGCCCAGAGTTGCACAGCAAGGGGATGTTTGCAGACCTTTTCATGATCGGGGAAAAATCATGCACCCACCAGGAGAAACATGCAGTGTCAGATGCCTTTGTGCATGCTTGGGTCATCTGACACATCACACGTCTGGCCACTCTGCAAGCTGAGGACTCTACCTCAAAGTGCATCGTGTATCTTTTGAGAGTGACACTGCTTGATGAATCGGACGTGTCAGCAATGGTCTCAAACTGAGTTTAAAGAGAGGGAGGAAAAGCATTAGGGCAGGGCAAGGTGCAGTGTAGGTGTACCTGACAGAGGGTGTGAATTAGCTGCAGCTCTGTGAGGGAGAGCAGTGTAGCAGAATGTGGGGCAGTAGGGGAACTGGCAAAGACCAGGCACTATATAAGTGGTCAAGTACCGTGTGGGCAGCCAGCATTGCTTGCCACGACCTCACTAACAGTTGTAAAACAAGCCGTTTTGCCACTCCATAGTAGCTCTGTCCTAACTTCTCAGATCAGTCCTTCAACTGCTGTGCTAAAGAACCTTCCTTTCTAATAAGTTCATGAGCTTCTGGAAAAAGAAAAAACAAAACAAAGAAAAGAAAGGGCAGGAACATGAAAGGGAATTGTGCAGGCATGCCAACAGCAAAGACATTTCAAAGTCAAGAGGAATAACACAAGATGACAGACTGTAGAGGAAAAGGAATCAAAACCATGAGACCAAAAAAATAAGTTTCTTATGCTCATAGCCTTTGCCAGGAGAAGGGGCACACTGGAAATCCCATTGTTTCCAAGAGCTTCTTGGTTGAGGCACAGATGCAGTGTCTTGGCACCGAGACAAGAAGGAACAGAATGCATGAAGGATGCAGGAGTCACTGCTGCTTGATGGCGCTCACAGGAAAAAGAAGCTGAGAAGTGAGAAGAAGAATCATCTCATGGCCTGTGCCTGGGAAGAAGCATGGAAATGGAAGGCATGGCTGCTCCCATTCTCAATCCCATAACAATTGCCATTTTGCTTTTGTTTTGCTTTTTCAAGGGGTAGAATAGCACTACTACTCTGCTACACGATGGAACATGTTTTTTATGTGGCTTTTTTCAGAATTACAGCTTTTCATGAAAAAAATGATACAAAATCTTCCTCTATGTCACTCCCCAGTAGTTCCCCTCCCACCTCTCTGATGGTCCCACTGTAGGTCTCTGTGCACAAATGCACACATGCATTTTGTGAAATTCCCTAGCTTTTTCCCTAATTACTCTCTCTACTCCAAACCTTCCTGGTATGCAGCTTGTCCTAGAGCAGTCCAGCTGGGTGGTAGATGGATACTGGCAAGAAATAATGCCTCTCCCTAAGTCTTGTTCTTTGCAGGCGTATCTCCTGGATACCTGACAAAGACTGTCAGATTGATCCTGGTTAGCCATTCACCTACCTTCTCACAGCATGCCAAAGACTTCTCAGCTCTATTGCAGATGTCAACTAACATGAGGTGACAGCAGTGGCTTTGCATTTTCTGTGACTCCAGATCCAAAGTTTGTCTTAGGCATCAGAAGCATTTCAGGGCCTGCAGACCAGGTGTCCCAGGGCTCTGTTTGGACTAAGCACCTGTAACCTTGCTCTCTGTGCCCATGTAGATATGGCCCATATGGGACCAGGCAGTCCTTTCCCTACACTGAACAGTCTCCATTTGGTAACCAAGTGTGCAAAAAAATGTTGGAAGGAGGAAGAAAAAGTCCATGTGTGTGTTGACGGGGCAGATAGAAGTATAACATCATGGATACACAACATTGCATTTTTCCAAACATACCGGATGGGTTTCACCTGATGAATACACACTCATTGGTGATGTTCTTTTTTGGAGTGGAACTAAAGGAGGCCTGTCTCGTGCGTAGGGTTGCTTGTGGACCTTCCTCTGAAGAATTAAGGAGAGAAGAATAGCCAAGAGGATCAATCCTAGAACTACCATCAGCACTGCAAACCACAACTCGTTGTAGAATTTTGCATGTTTGGACTCTGCTTTGTCCTTCTCTCCAGGTGTTGTCAAGATCAGACCTGTAAAAAAGAGAGATTAGGGGAGAAAGGGACAGTTATTTCAAGAAGCATTTAACAATATGCTATCCCTTTCCTCGCTAATAAATTAGGCAGAAATTTAAGTAATTTTGTCGTCATGTGCTTATTTGCACTTATGTTCAAGGTGGCATAATGGTTCAATATGCTAGCGGGCTGTAATAAAAAACTTACTACCCTCAAGAGACCCTGCTTAAAGCTCTGGCATTGCTGCTTAGGCTGGAAATCACCACTGCATCAGCAGCTCTTCCAAAAGGAGGTGGTGGTGGTGGAATGTGAGGAAAAATGGGTTCTCCAAGTAACCTTGAAGAGTGGAAATTACTACGGTAATTTCAGAGCGGTACAGACAGAGGACATTCTCTGCAGAACAACTGTGCAGTTACAGGCCTGTGCAGTTAACAAAAGAGAGGGAGGAAGGCTTTAATACATTAATACAAAAGCAAGCAACATGAAACATTTTACTACTCCTATCCCCCACCTGCTCGAAAACAAAACAGTCACTTGGTTGGCTTTACTCATTCACAACCCAAGTGTAAGGAATTTCAGTGACAGGATTTCTGGTTATTTGCAATCCTACATGTATAACCAAACTCTTGGCCAAGGAATTTCCAACACCTTTGCTTGCAAGCCTTCTCTGCAAGTTCCCTACAGTGCCATTCAAGTTTTCAATAAACTCTGGGTAAAAGCAACAACCAAAAGAACAAAGGGGCAGAGGATGGAAGGTGGTGGACGTAGAGCAACTGAAAACATTTTATAATGCCTTTAAGGCAGCCTTGCCTGAAATTCTGCAGGATAATGGAGTGAAAGCATGAAAAGGGATATAAGGGAAATGTAGAGTAAAGAGTAATTGCAAATATAAGGCAGATCTATTTTAAAAAGCTGGACAAGATACTACATGAAAAAGAACTTAGTTAAACCAGTTAATTAATTCAGCTAGAAACGGTTTGAACTTGGCTTTGGTTAACAGAAAACTAAGGACTTAAAAAACCTGGAACGTTTTACTGTTAGACATCTACTACTCAATGGACAAGAGGATGTCACCACACCAAACTCTCTCGCTTCCACAAAACAGGCCAAAGCCTCGTGGACAGAAGGGAAGTGGCAGGTGTTATAAACTGGGTCCTGACAATGTCTAGTTTGACATTCTCATAAACTGGCTAGGGGAACACATCCCAGGTGAATCTGCTCGTTGGTCAAAGGAAAGGAGCAGGCATATGTCCCTTACTGGGTTGGGTGGGATACTGGAAGGAGAGAGGATGTGTATTTTCACTGTCAAACTGAGGAGGAACTTTGGAGGACAGGACTGAAATTCAGGATGATCCAAATTTGGAAATTAAATCTGGAAGAGAGCAGATTCTATTTAGCAGGAAAAAGCACAACATTTTGGAGCAATATACTTAGGTAAAAATAAAAGAAAAAATATTACATATCTGAGGAGAGGATCTGAAACTAATTTTGAGAATTGTCCCACCCCTGTAAGCATTCAAGGCCAGGCAGGATGGGGCTTTGAGCAACCTGGTCTAATGGAAGTTGTCCTCCATGGCATGGAAGTAGATGATCTTTGAAGTCCCTTCCAACCCAATCATTTTATGATTCTATGATGGTTGGACTCAATGATCTTAAAGGTCCTTTCCAACCTAAAGTACTCAGGATTCTGTGGTGTAAAGGAACAGAAATCCATACATGGCAAAAAAAGCACATTATACACATACCTCATACACAAGGCCCTAAGAAAGCCCCTGATACTGCAGTGAGATGCTATCCTGCCTGGCATGCACTACATGTCAAATTTCGAGCACAAACACATCAAATGAACAGGTGCTAGGTAATTTCTTCACTTACCAACTCCCTCTCCAGCATTGTACTTGATGACCGGTGTCACAGCACTCCCTTCATCGGTCATGCAGGTCACTTGAAACAAAAAGGCTGAGCAAGAAAAATTAGAAAATACTGTCAGCAGCAGAAATAAAAATTCTGTAGAGGTTGCCTTTTCACCATGATTCACCAGTAAACAGCCAGCTCTAAAAAACCAAGGCAGGAATAGCACATAACCTATCATAACCCACCTGAGTACCAGACCAGAGCTTCACAATTCTTTACACATGAGTATTGAATTTCTAAACTATGAACTATGGCAGATCATAAGCAATCATCACTATGATGTTACTACAAAATAAGTTCTTCTTTCACTACTCAATTCTCCCTCTTCCAATGTAACTGGCAACTTTCAATTTTTTCATCACTTTGCCTTAAATTCCTCGTACTTCATTCATAGCTAAAACAAACATCTTAAGAACATTTGAATTAAAAAAAAAAAAAAAGGGTATTAGCACCATTGTAGTAATCAGGAAGATAAAAAATGTATTACAAAATTCTTTGACATACAAAATCCCAATGTCATAAAAACAGAAAACTTTTTTCTTGCTGATTATTCTTTTCCTTTTTTCCCCTGTTGATAGTTTCCTTGTATTTTAAAGACTGCAAATTGTTCCAAGAGCTACTGACTTAATTTGATTCAAATGAAAATTCAAGCTTCAGTCTTTCCTGAAACTGAAGATTTCTGTACATTTCCCAGACCATAGCCCTGAAGGACGGAATTGCAACAACAGCTCTAGGATTTGGGAAAGCTTGACCCTCACAGTGAATCAAAACAGTCTCACCCAGTCAGGCATGATGTTTAAGAGAAAGCTCAGCTCCATGGATGTTATTTCAAGGATTTGCTTAGATACATTTTGGTGTGCCTGTATGCTCCTTTGGTCTTAGCTTGGGATTGCAATGGAGATTTTTTTTTTAATTTTAGCACACACTAATATTAACTTAGCTCAACAGACTTTCCCCGAGAGGAAGCGGTAGGAAACCGACTTTTGTCCGATGTCCTTGGCAAGTAGAGCTCGGTGTCGAAGCCGCTGTAGATGCGCTGCCCGCTCTCCGTCAGCGCGTACTCCTTCAGACGCCCGTTCAGCATGAAGGTGCGGCTCCAGTCGATGTGGATGGTGGATAAATTGCTGACCACAGAGAACGGAGCTATGTACCGAGGTGCTGCAAAACAAGGAAAAAGAGCTCATTTCTAGCCAGTAGGCTGGAAGTGATTCAGTGACTGAGTTATACAATGAATAGAAAGAGATTCTGCATGATACAAGCTCTCTGCCACATGCACTCCCTCTCTCGCATATCCATGTGTATGATTAGGGAAGATACAAGGAGAATAGAAAAAGCTGCTCTAGCATGCCAGCCTCTGCACTGAGAAAGCAGAAATATATCCTGAAAACAAATATTGAACTCCCTCCCTTTGCCTTTGTGAATGTGGTACAGACACTAAAACTGTGTAAATTAAGGTAGAAGACAGGGAGACACAGGAGGTTGTGCAAGCCTGACTGCAGCAGGCTGGGCTGTGGGAACTGCTATGAAGAGGGTTCTTTTGCAAGCCCCAAGAAATTGCCAAGATCATCTATAACACATGCGCATACATGAAAACATGGGGTTTCAGAAAAGCAAGAACAGATGGCAGGCAGAGAGAAAAGAAACCCAGAACTCACTTCAGGGAAGAAGAGTTCATCAGCTTGCTGACAAAAAACTTCATTTAAGTTTGAGGTCCTTTCTTGTGGTGTTGCCATTAAGCCATCTGCCCCGTATTTGCTGGTTTGTTCATAAGAAAGCTGCTTGTCCAGCTGCACTTTGCTGCTAATTGCCCACTGTCACTAAAGCAAGCCTTGGAGGTAAGAGGAAGCAGTCAGAGGGACTCAAGGAAGGAGACAGCCAGAGGGACTCTGGAAACCTGGTGTGAAGAGGTCAGCAAGGCAAGAAAAGCAAGACTGACAGAAGAGGACTTTGGACCTAGTGGGTGGGGGTTTAAAAATTGCTTTCAAATCCTTTTGTTCTATGTGTCTCACCAGCTCCTTATGAATTTTCTCCATTTAGAAGTTCATAATCGTGCTCCAGCCTTTTAACTTGCAATTTAATAAAACACAGCTTTGGAGATAAGGGATCTTTCTTTTATTTGCTTGTTTTTTTGTTTGGTTGGTTGTTTTATTGTGGGGGGGTTTTTTGGTGGGTTTTTTTTGGGTTTTTTTGTTTGTTTGTTTGTTTTGGTTTTTTTTGTTCTTTGCTTTGGTTTTGGTGTGGTCCTTTTTTCAGTGGTGACATTAAAGAAAATCTGGGCCTGTTCCACCTGAAATTTTCAGCTAAGGATGTATCAGATTACAGGTTTTTAGTAATTACTTGGCAGAACTACCAAATTATGCAAAAGAGATTTTTAGGAAGGTGATTCTGAAATCCTGACATGAGATAAAAAGTGAACATCATCTTTGCCCTGACCTGACAGAGTGAGATGAAATGCCCATCTCATCTGTTATGGAATGACTCTGGCTACAGCACTATAGATCTTTTTAATAAAAGCTGATGTTAGACTACTACAAATTCAGTTTTGATGGCAAAATCTATTCTGCCTGTAGGCACAGGTCCTGCATGTTTAATTTCCATGCATACCCCCACATGGCCTAAAGCACTGCCTGCGGTGGTTGGACAGCAACAAATTCTTACTTCAGTGCTTACAAGCATCCGGTCATTCAGATGACATCCAAGGAAAACTTTTATGACACCTAGCAGAAGTGTGGCATGAATTAGGACAGTAAGAGTGTTCCTGAAAACAATCACCATGTCTCTTTCAAGATCTCCACTTTTCCAAGGGATTATTTATGACAGTATATTTATTACTACACATCACCCTTCTGGTAATACTTGAACATTTTATGTTCTACAGCTTTGCTGCCCATTTTCAGTAAAATAAAAGGTTTCCAGGCTCCCAAGATAGAGGATGTGACATCAGATGATGAGCAAAGAAATATTTTTGAAGGAATGAGCAGTTAAGCCCCAGAGCAGAATTTCAATGAACGTGCAGCAGAGAGACAGTCATCAGGGACATGGAAGAAGAGGTTTCTGGGGACCTCCTCCTTCCCAAAGGTGGGGAAGTCATTTGGCTCTGTGCAGCCCCAGACCTCAGAAGCAGGCATCACTGGTTTATGAACCACTTCTCATACTCACGCTCCTTTTCTGTAGTGAATCCGATCCATTCAGAAGCGCTGCTGCCAACAGAGTTGTAGGACACAACTCGCAGGTTGTAAGTTGTGTAAGGTTCTAGGTTGGACACGTTGGCACTCTGTCCTTTCCCTGTGTACTTCACCTCAGTCGGGCCCGGACTGCAAGCCTTCACTGCTGGCTGTAGGTTCAGAGGACACGCCATGTACACGTGGAGCTCATAGCTGAGAACAAAGTTGAGATTTTTATGAATGAAGGGCCTTTAATAACATAAAAACCAATTCTACATTTCATCCTAATTGCTGTCTGGCTACCAGAGAAGAATAGACCTGATACCAGTTTTTCTCTTGGAGATTATGGTCCTAACTGTCAGATAACTGAGCAGTTGTGGTGGTCCATAAGTCACTCACAATGAAAGTGTTGACGCCTGTTACCTTGCTGCTCACTTGTGCAAGTCAGGATTTTTGCCTAAGTAACTCCAGATTGCAGCTATCTCTTCACTGCCAGTTGAACTCAGAACTATTTGACTATGCAACCATAGCTGAAAACAAATCACCTCCACTCACAAGAGCTCATCCTTTCCACCTTCATCCTCCACAATATCCTGCTCAGGAGAAACGCAATCACATACAGTGTATGTAAACACTTCCCAGATGGTGTTCAGGCCACAGGGAATATCACCACCAACATGCCAAGGAAGGAAGATGGATGCCACAACTGTTCAGTGCTCTCAGCCATGCAATTCCAGCTGAAATTGTTCTGGCATCACCTCCAGCCAAGGTGTTCAGGTTCAGCTGGGTAGCAGCTCCTACCTGGTGACAATGCCATTGGGTGACTGAGGCGCATTCCACTGGAAAGAGGCGTTCCTGGAGGTCACAGTGCGGATCTGCGGCGGAGGCTGCTCTGAGGGTGGAGCTGGCTGCGTGGTGAATTCAGCCATGGGTCCTTTGCTGCAACAGTTGAAACAGGTGCAGGCCTCCACGCCAATGGAGTATGTGGTGAAAGGTTTTAGCCCATGTATTGTCTGTTGGGTGGCAGTCCCTTCTGACAGCTGTAAAAATTAAGAGGGAACTTGTCACAGCTTCAAGCACCACAAGTACTAAATACTAAATAAGAGTTATGGAGGTGAATTAACCCCAGAAGAAGATGGACAGAAGATTCTGCATGTCCTTTAAGTCTGACACTAATGCAGCTGTTGTGTAATGGGAACTCGGCATTTTTCTCCCACTATGAAGTTAAAGGACACTCTTCAAAGGAAAAGACCATGCCATCAATGGCCTCAAGACATCTTTAGTTGAGCTGTGATCACTGTATGTCAACTGGAAATGTCATTCTCAGCAACAAAGAAGCTGAAAACCATTAAAGAAAGACTCTGGGAAAAGTGGTACTGAAGCAGAAAATAAATTAATGTGGAAAATAGCTCCATGATAAATGCGCTAGCAAATAATCATGCATATCTCACAGGCTTCCTCAATGTGGAGGCAGGAAACAGTGCTGGGCAGCTTGACACCAGTGTGTCTGGTGGGTCAGGTCACTCCCAGACAGGAGAATGTGCTCTCTGGTAGGTACATCTAAGTCAAGGGCCAACATGATCCTGCTCTGCATTCAAACAGACATTGTGCTGGGTGAGCCTGTTAGGAAACTTTGCAAAGCTCAGCAAGGGAGACCTGGCATTTCTGGCAAAGGAATCAGTGCTCTGTTCCGAAACTGCTCACAGGAACTGCCATTTCACCTTCTCACCGTAGTCGTTTGTTGGTATAGCTTATTTTAAGCCAAAGAAACAAAAATGTGTAGGAAACACCAACAAGAGGCAACATCTGCTCTCATTTGGCAGCATGTGATTTAGCAGAGTTCAGCAAAAAATAGGAAGGACAGAGTCAAGCAAGCAAAGGGAAGCACTTGGTACTTCTTGATGCCAGAGCCAAGCCAGCAGCATGGCAGGTGTGAGGGAATGGAAATGGAAGGCCATGCACGCACCACTGGGACGAACTGGCTGAATCAGACACAGCCACAGCCAAGTGCACTGGAAGGAATAAATGGGTAATGTGGAATCAGACAGCTTAAGCTCATGGACAGGACAGTGAATTGCAAAGCAGCTAACAGTGGGAGGCCAGGAGAGGAAGGCAGTCTGTGACCAACAGTAGCAGCTTGTAAGAACAAAATTGTTAAAGCTAGAAAATACAAGTGGAAATGGAAGTACAGAAAAAGTGCTGACAATACTCACCACCACATCAGTCCCTGTGGTATCATTAGAAAACAGCCTGTAGATACTGACCACCCCGTTAGGCTTAAGAGGGGGGCTGATGCTCACCACAGCCACAGTGGATGCCACTGTGTTGAAGAGGGGAGCTCCCAGGCCCTCGGGAGGGGCAGGGCCTGTTCGGCAGCGGGACCAGCTGCTTGGTGTCCGGCCCACAGAGTTTACTGACCACACCTTCGACAGGAAAACAAAGAAACTGTCACCAAAAGACTCAAGCCTACAAAACACCTGCTTTTAGCCAGAGGGGCTACTACAGCTCTACTGACACGGGGTAAAACATGGTGCAATGGCACCCATGGGAAATGTCCCTTGATGGCCACCCAGCACCTGTGTTGACCCAGTGATTTTTTAACAGAAGAGTGGAATATTTCCCACTGCCACACTTAGGGAAAAGAAGCAAAAGTCATGCCTCAGGCAGTGTGTGCTCCCGTGTCTTCTTCACACCTCATCCCCACACTCCAAATTCCTACCACTGTCTGTGTCATACCATGCCAGGAGGACTCCTGGAGGAGCTGTGATCAACAAGGACAATGTTTTCAAAGACATACTGATATCTAGTCCTGGCAATTTCTCCCTTCTGCACAATTTCTTCATGTATGCAGGCAGCCCCGATGAATTCAGCCTAGCCTTGGGTGGCACTTAAAAGTTGTGTTCACCTTGACTGAATCACACAAGCCAAACTCTAGTTATTCTTTAGAACCAGTGAGTTTTACAGGAACATCCTTCTCTTAAAAATATTAATGTATCAGTTATTTGGCAACATTTTCAGTAACTCATAATATAAATAAAGCCCACTGAAGTGTATAGTTAATTCAGCATCTCTCATTTATTTTCACAACAACATTTGCTTTATTGCATGAGCACAAAGGCAATGACTTCAGTTCCAAGATTTCAAAAATTAGCAGCTTGAATTAGGCCTGATTAAAACCCACATGTCTCTATGAACTATGCCTACTGATTTTGTCAGCTACCCAAAACCAGAGTGATCTGCAGACTACATAAAACTCAGCACTTATTAAACACACTCTCCAACAAATCTGCATGAAAATTAAATTTTGCTTTCATCAAGGACTGAATAAACATATGGAAGGATGTATAATCTTATTTATCAAAAAGCATTTGTATAATTAAACACGAATATCATAAAAGGTTGCCTTAGGTCATCATTTGCATGAGTAAGTAATTTGTAGAATGTCAGGTACAATAGACAGAATAGATGGATGTGTGAGCATATAGGGTTAAATTAGACTCAATATTAGCCAACCACATAGTGATCAATCAGAATGATAGATCTAAATGGCAATACAAGAGGACTGTCTGAGCGATTTTTAGTGTAAGTATTCCTTAGTAAGCTTTCATGTCGAGCAGTTCTAACTACACTAAAACACATTCTTATGCGATCTACTTTGGGCACTGGTCCTGGGGAAGGGAATGTTGGGACTATGTCTTGAAAAAAGCCAGGAGGTTTAGAAGTACCAGGTCTTCAAAACTGACCCTGAGTCTTTCCAGCTTGCGATATTAATTTCCAAGAACACAGGATACTGCACAAGGAGCCATGGGACGGAAAACAGATAAAAACAACTACAGTGGCTTTGAAGGCTGTGGTTCTGCCTATTACAAACCCAAAGATCTTTCCTGATTCCATCAGTAACATACAGAACTATACTAAGTACAGATGATGCCCTGCAATAAAAAGCTCAGCCAAAGCACTTTCATTTCAGTGGAATCAGTAATACATCTTTGTTGTGAACTATTAATAAAGTCAAACTCTGTTCACTTTACTGCAGTAGGTCAAACCCTGTATCTCAGTTCAGTTCCAGCTGCTACAAAGATTTACCCACAGTCATTCATTTCAAGGGGCATATTTCTTTGTGGAAAGAATAAACCACATATGGAAAAAGCAGCTCTGAGTGTGGCACTGGCACTAGCTCAGCACTTACCTGGGCTCAAATGCTCCAGTTATATCCAGGCTCTGGCCTTAATGAGAAGGGAGTGTAACAGTGACGGACCAGACCTGCTGAGCAAGCTGCCCACAACTAAAGTGAAGGTGATGAGTTAGGAGCAGAGCCTTCCTGTGTAGCACAGGAATTCAGCTTCAGAATGGGATTCCCAAGGAATTTTGGAGGAGAGAGGGATGCAACTCACTTGGCAAACAAACGCTTCACCAAGGGTTGGATGGAGAGAACTCCCTTCATCAATCCCTCACCTATCATAGGTGCATACACCTTGTCTTTTAGGAAGAAGTCTTAAGTCACAGAATCACAGAATAAGCTGAGCTGGAAGGGACCCGCAAGGATCATCGAGTCCAACTCCCGGCCCCGCACAGGACCATTCCCAAGAGTCACACCATGTACCCAATAGTGTTGTCCAAATGCTTCTTGAACTCTGTCAGGCTTGGTGCTGTGACCTCTTCCCCAGGCAGCCCACTCCTGTCACTAGGAAAGGGCCAGGAGCCAGAAAAGGCCACTGTCACAGAAGATCCCCATCCCAAGCAGCACGTGGTCCTCTCGTGCCACAGAACTGAGAGATTTATAGCAGAGGTGAGTCCTTCTGACCCTGGGACATTCTGTTCCCCATTATCTCATTTGCTCTTGTATTTTGCGCAGGACTAATGTGCATTTCGGAGGAAGTAAAAGAGCAAAACAGAGGGCTTGGAATTCCTGAATGTTTCTACTGTCACAGCAGCCCAGTCACCCCTGGGAAAAACAGAGAGAAAGAAGGAAAAAGAATGAAAGAAAGAATGACAGTGGGGAGGCCATCATTTGTCCCAGTGCCAATTTCCGCTTCCACAGCTGCATCCAGAACTTCATCACTGGGTGCCAGCAGTTTTGAATTGCTTAAATAGAAATGAAGACATATCCTGTCCTGAAAACTGTGGACAAAATAATGGGAACATGATGTGCATATGAGTGTGTGGTTGCTTTGAGCCTGGGAATGGGCTGAAACCAGAAGAAAAGCAACAGCAATGTTTTTGGAGAAGCACTGCCGCCTTCCCTCTCCTCTGTTGCAGTGCCCTGTATCAGATACCACAGTTGTGGGTTGGGAGCCCGACTGATGAAGGGACGTCCTGCTTGTGTGAGCAGGGAGGTGACAATGACATGCATATACTCCTTAACTGGCTCCTGATGCACTTCCATCTCCTTCCTTCGGTGAGAACAATGTAGCAAGGCCTCTTGTACTTGAGCAACCTTCAAAGCATCTTCCTGAGCTGATGGTGTTGTCCTCACACACTGCAGTTTATTGTCACCTCATCACCAGGTCTGAGGTCATTAGTGTGGCCTGGGGTTCTAATAATAATCTTGTAAAAACAATTCCAATCCAGTGCAGCCTGGAGGAGACTGAGGGGACACCTCACCATGGCCTGCAGCTTCCTCATAAGGGGCAGTGAAGGGACAGGCACCAATCTCTGCTCTCTGGTGACCAGTGACAGGACCAGAGGGAACAAAGCGGTGTCAGGGGAGCTTTAGGTTGGATACCAGGAAAAGGTTCTTCACTCAGAGGGTGGTTGGGCACTGGAACAGGCTCCCCAAGAAAATGGTCACAGCACCAAGCCTGGCAGAGCTCAAGGAGGATTTGGACAACGCTCAGGTGCATGGTGTGACTCTTGGGGTGTCCTGTGCAGGTCCAGGAGTTGGACTTCGATGATCCTTGTGATTCCCTTCCAACTCAGGAGATTCTGTGGTTCTGTGACTCTACGCTCATCCCCTTCCATACTACAGCTAAGTGGTTAAAGGACTCCTTCAGGAGTCAGGTAACTGAGGTTCAATCACATGCTCCAACAGAGGCAGTTGGGCCTGCTGCCCTCTGGAGTGGGAATGCCTGAGTGGATGACCCATCTCTGTTCTTGGGATGCTGCCAGTGATCCCTTTGAAGCTGTTTCATTTTCCATGAACACAGTTAAACCAAAGTTGACTGGGCAGAGGAGGAGCAAGCAGGAGCAGACATGATTCCCCAGCCCAGCACTTCCCTACAGAGGTTGAGGGGAAGTTGATGTCCACACCATGCTGCCACATGCCTGTCTCTCTGGAAAAAAAGGCTGAGGTCACGGCCACATTTGTGTGGGCCTGACAGACAGACATGCTCTGAGCCTGCCTTCTAGACAGACACCAGCTACTCAGCCCTGCCAAGACATGTGTCCAGCAGAAACCCCCTCGGTATCTGTGAGTCTGTAACGCCAGTTTCTGAGACAGCTGTGACAGCTAAACAGGACTTCTGAGGATCTAAATTCCAGATTTACACTGACCTTAGCTGGATTCCCTTAACTCCCTTTGTTTCTGCTCAACCATCTGTAAAAGGATGGATGGTTATACAAATATTTCCCTGTGAGAATTGCTGTCCAAGTAAATCCTGGTCAGTGTTTGGAAACCCGGGGCAGTAAATCCCCAGAACTGATGGAAATACTGGTGTTTAGCCACTTCTTTGCAGGAAAAAATGGGGCAGCATGGCAACAATATCCACAATGAGCAGTGTCTTTAAAATCAGAGCTCATGGCTTCTCAAAAAGTCACCACTAAAAAGTCATGGATAGAAGCTGTTGGCTGGCTAGCCTGGTTAAACTGAAATTTCATGATTTAGACTTTCGTAAAAAGCTGTTTGAGGTAAAAAAAAATCTTTATAAATTGTGATATAATCAACGCCGAAAATATTCAACCTCATTAATAGAGAAATAAAAAGAGCGTAATAGGCAGCAGTATTATCTTCTTAGAATTATGAAAGACAATACAGGAACACGGGGCAAACAAGAAGCAATCACATCTTAGGGATGTATTGAATGACAAAACATAGACAGCAGAAAGCCAAGAAAAGTTTCTTCTATCTTGACTTTCTGAATATTCTTCCTCGACAAGCATTAAGTCTGACATCATGGTGCATGGCTCAGCACCCTGCCAAAAGATGTGTTGTTGTTAATTGCTGCACTGTCCCAAAAAAACCAGGAGAGGGCTCTGAAATCAGCTATGAAGGGTTACTAATTAATGTTTTATCAATCTGCTGGCCCCTGGCTCAGACTGCACTTTGAAGTGGAGCCAGAGAGAGAAGAGAGGGGGGAAAACTCTCTGGAGACCGTATATTCAGAGGACTGAAGAATTCCAGTTACAGGTAACTAAGCTTGGTTTTTTCCATCATAAATTGAGCCTTCACAGATCTCTGCTCCTGGAAGAAACCTGTGATCAGTCACTCAAAATGATCACAGGACAACCTCAAGGTTCATTGGCACAGCAAGAAGGGGCAAAACCTATGAGGAATAGGATGAGAAGTTCTGAGAAGAGAGTCACCTTAACACGGTGAACCTGTTCAGGCTTAGTAGAGCTAACAACCTATAAGGGCAGAAACAAGGGGACCAAAATCACCTGGGGTACAGATACACAAAAATCACATTACTGTAGATGCTGACAGTGGAAGAAGCCTGTGAGATGACTTCCATGCCTGAACCACACATACTCATCTGCTGCAACACTCTTGAAACCCCAAATCTGTAGCAAGGAATCTTTGAACTCAAAGTCCTGCAAAGGGGACCCTCAAGCAGCCAACAGCCCATGGAGAATGTGAAACTCTCCCTTATTGGAGAGATCTCGCTGGGCAGAAGGGTGCTGGGGGCAGCTCGCCTCAATGAAGGCAGCAGTCCTGAGCTGCTCCTGACTTCCCAGCTCAGGAAGAGCTGGGATACTCTGCATAGCATGGAGGCCAGATGCTTCTCACCCCTCCTGTTTGCAAGAGAGCAAGCCAAAGAGCTGATTACCAACTAGCAGCGGCTTCTGGCTCCCTCCAAGAGGCACTGTGCCTTGTGCTGCTTCATACTGTGCTTAGTCTGTGGTCCATCACAGGTGCTTCTCTGAGAGACAAGATCTCAGCTCTGAATGTGTCAGCAGCTGGCACCAAGTTCCTGCAGGCACTCAGAAAACAACCTTTTGCCTTAGAAAAAGCCTCATTTGTAAGTCACTACCTCTCCTGGGCTTTGAGCAGTGCTCAGAGCTGTAGGGCAGTTAATGTAGGGCTATAGGTTCTGGGGAACCACAAGGTCAGATCAAGCCAGCCCTTTTACACGTGCATGTAACTCTACTTCTGTGTGTAAGAATCAAGTACAACTTGGATTTCTGCTCTTATGGCAAGCAAAGACTTCACACACCTGTGGCTTCTGGTCTTTCCAAAAAGGACTAAATGCTGGCACTGCTTGGCACATGCCGGGAGAGACAAACTGTAGCAGAGTGGTTTGTACCGCTTCTCTCTTTCTGAAGCTGTTTCATGGAGACCTCAAAGACCCAGCACTACTTTGAAACTTTGCTTTGTATTTCTTGATTCAGATATGTTCCATTTCTAACCCTGCACTTACATAAATGCAGAGTTTTCACAGAATAATTCTTTTCCAAGATAGCAAGATATTTTAGGGTCATATAAGATCTGACATCAGTAAATTCAGAAACACAGCCCCCAGTTTTTGGTTACATTCAAACAGCAATATTCAAGAAAACTGAAGAGACTACAATCTTGGTTGAAATTAGAGAAAACCAAAGGACCTCCCTCTCACCATCAATTGCAGCATCCTTCACAAGTCTTTGTGAACTGACTGCTGTACTGGCTGGCTAATTTGGAGTTACTTATGTGATGCCAGCAGAGCTCAGAACACAGAGCATGTCTACCGAAATCTTGCATTCAGCATTGGGGTAATGTATTCACATCTGGGCACTTCAGTGTCAGGCAGGTATTAGAAAAGCAGGAAGTTTAAAAAGTAGGCACAGTTTATGGTAGACAGAGCAAAGGCAAGGGAAAGAAAGTAACACATCCATTCATGAGCAGGGGTAAGAGAAGGTAGTAATCAAATGTGTGCTTTCTGATTGCTCCTTCTCAGATCCAAACTTTTCCCTCTTCAACATTGTTAGTCTCCTTATGGAGGTCATAAACATATAATGGGATAGATTTCAGGTCCAGGCTTCCAGCACTGTGATAATTAGAGCCTCTTAACATTGCTATTCATCTCCACTGTTCAAATGCTAATAATAAAAGTACTAAACCCATTCTGGAGAAGGCAAAGACAATAGGCAAAAACTTTGGGACTTAAACAAAATTACTAAATTTTAAAGGAAGCTCATTCCATATGACATAGTATAATGTCCGTAATTAATGAGAGATGTAAAAAGGTTTAACTCTAAAAGATAGAAAATTAAATCATTTGTTTCCTATGGGTATATAATGAGATAGTTACCAAGTTCCCATGAGAGAGATAAGCAGATATTAAAAGGTCTTTCCAATACCTGTAATGGCTAAGGGCAACAGCTAATTCAATAGATTCGATCAAAATCACCACTTCTTTCTTTGCTTCTGATTTATTACTTTGGCTGTAGTTAGTCATCACTCATTTTAGTTTGCTTTTCAGCAGTCATAAATTATGCCTCATAAATAAAAAGATACAATCAAGGAAATCATATCAAGCCATCTAGAGCCCTGGAGTATACTTTCCCCTGGTACTCACACTAATGTCTTTTTAAAGGATAGCTTGCCATGGTTTTGAATATGTCAGAATCACAATTTACTGAGGTCTTGCAAGAGTGGTGCTCGAAGAGTCTCACTGGTAAATCTGGATGCCAACAAATACAGTCTAATATCTGTATGTAATTTAATGAAAAAAAAAATCAAGCTTTTGTAAAAAAAACAAGCTTTTGTTGCATCAACACACCTGAATTTAAGACTGTGTTGACAAGAGAAACATACTGCCTGAGGTGGGGCTTACTGAGTAAAATTACATGGTTTCAAATGGCCCTTTTCCCTATTGTGTGCCTTCTACTAGGGGAAAGGAAGTATCTCATTCTGCAAAAGGATATTTCAGGTAGGTATCATCATTGCATCAGTGAAACAACATAGTTATGTCTGCTTTACTTTTCAGAACCTGAGGTCAAGCTTGGTAGTCTAATGCAGATGTAGTATGAGAAAATCTCTTTAACTGGAAGCAGAAACCTTGTAAGAACAAACAATCTTACAAACAAAATAACAAGCAGGGAATGGAAGAAAGAACTCTTTCTTTTTTTAATGTCTCTGCTTTGCAGTGCATCTTTCTGTCAGAGAGATGGGAAGAAATGGGGAATTAAAACAATGAAGAGGAGCCAGATATGAGGGATACTACACATGGGTGACAATCCATCACTGGTCAGTTGGAAAACCAGTTTTACCCCATTTTAAACTGCAGAAGTCACTGACCTGTTTGTCAGTAACTAAGCAGCACAAACTGGAGCTCAGCCAACAATTTGACAGATAGGCTGGTAAACCAAGTGTCCTTCCTGGCATTGGAAAGTGACCAAGAGGGCTGACATATTCTACACCCCATGTAGTTGGTCCTTCCTTAATCTTCATGACTTTGCACCCATTTTTTTTCTCTTTACCTCTACAAAGTCAAAATATGATTTGTTTTCTCTTTGAGAGGACCCAATACATATTTACCCTGGTGTGTCTCAGGGTATTTCCTAGACCCTTCACTTGGCTGCAGCAACAGGAGGCTGAGAAGGACTCCACACACAGGAGGGATGCTGTGCCTCCAACAGTGGTCAGAGGCAGGCAGCTCCAGCACTGCAGACCCTATTTGGTGCATTGAACAGTCCTCTTGGAGAATAAACCTCTGCAGGGAGCCATAAACCTTTCTGAAAAGGGACAATTGTAATCTTCGGTCTTTTACATGTTCTGTGCCTGCCAAATAGAAATAAGGATGTGTCCTAAACCAGGAAGACATTAAGCCATTAATCTAAAGAAGCAGTTTTAAGAACACAATTAAGTGCAATCGTGGAGGAGTGATACTGCATTTGCATGGAAATCACACCATACTGTGACAGCTCTGCTTTGCTCTAAATGCCACAAAGTCTCTGCTCGGAAGGGCCTTTCCTTAGCTGAGAAAAGCAGGTTTGGCTCTATAGGCTGCTAGATGGTAGCACTGCACACGTCTTTCAGTGACTCCTGAGGAGGGCTTACACATTCTGCTTCAGAAATATTCAAGGAATCAAAGGATTGCACTTGCAAACTCATTAGGCATCATGAGTTGTAATGTTTGCTTAAGTCAGGGGGTGTTTCAGGAGATGATGCAATAGCACATATTTAATAGAGTTGGGGATATCAGGCAGAATTCCAACAAATACCTAGAAGTTGCTCTAGAAAATGCAAATATCTAAATGTGCAACTAGACCAACAGAGGGAATTTTGAAGATCTAAGTGTTTTGGAGTACGGAACAGTAGGCACTGTATGACATGTAAAAACCCACTGAAACCTAGTAGGTGCTGATATGCTCATGTAGATGCTGGCCCTTAAAGTATAAATAGGCTTCCTTGAAGAATAGTGATCAAGCATTTCAGGGCCATAGTCCCTTTTGTCATCACGAGCTTCTAAACTCACTTCATCATTTCTGGAAGTGCAAATTTTGCACCTAATTTTATAAAACCTAGTATTCAGCTGAAGTTTCCAGGAAAACAAACAAAAAACAACAAAACAAACCAACAAACCCAATGAAAAAAACTCTCAAAAAACCCCCATATTCAAAAGTCCTGGTTTCAGGTCCAAAGAAGCTATTAGAGCATTGAACTAAATCTCAGTATCTCCAAAAATGCCGGAGAGAGTCCCATCACAGCACTTTGATTTTATCTGCATTCTGCTGGAGGAAATTCAGATGCATTTAAAGTTTTATGTCCAGCAAACAAGCCTCAAATGCAGAGACAGGAGAATCAATATCCAGCTTAAGTGAAATATAAATCTGGGTTTCATCAGCATAATAGCAAAAGCCAAGCCCTACACTTATGAATAACTTGTCTCACAGGCAAGATATAAATTGTCAACAATGGAGAGGCTCAGAGTAGATCCCAGAGGACTGCTGCAAGTGACTTCAGCAGAAGACAAACAGATGCATTGAAAAACCTCTCATGGTGAAATAAATGGCCACTGGTGAAAAAAACCAAAAATGATTTAGAGTTCCAATCAAAAGCTCAGCCTGGTTATGGAGCAGAACCAAGATAAAAAGCTAAGTCTTGAATACAGCACAGTAAAGCACAGGAATCCGATCAAGAGGCTTCTTTTTTTTTTTATTTTTCACTGATAAGTCATTAAAAATGTTGGCTGAAGAAAGTCTCTGTGGTATCAACTTCCCAAAAAACAGCTTCTGACTGAGATAATTAAAAGTTAGTCCAGCTGAGAACATCACACAGCCAATACCTACAACATACAGCTTGGAGAGCTTTACTTCATCTAAGAAAGATTCCTAAAAAGTATGGTTTGAGTCTGCTACCAATGCTTGCTGTCTACTCAGCCCCATCTGCACTTGAATTCTCATTCCTCACAGATCCTGACTAAAGCAGAAAGGAAATCTGGTCTAACAATAGTTCGGCTGACACAGGCTGTACAGTCTCCATCCTTGCATCTGCAAGGAGGGAGGACTTGATCCAAAACTCAGCTGGACATAGCCCTGAGAGCCTGCTCTATCTGGACCTGCTTCAAGCAGGGAGTTAGGCTAGATGCCTTCTGGATGTCCCTTCCAAACTGCACGACTTGGTGAGTCTATGACACAGATACATACAGCAGCTGGACAGAATAATGTGATAAAGCAAGATTTTAGGTTTAATTCTTCATGGTTTCTGGCTACTAAAAACGAAAAAGCAACAGCAGTGGAGCAGAGCTGTCAAAGAACCTGATCTACACAGTGTGCTCTCATCAAACTTGCAGATGACACCAGACTGGAGGGACCAGGTGATATGCTGAAGGGCAGATCTGCCAGTCAGAAGGGCTTGGAGAATGGGAATTTCAGCAAGACAGATGCAAAGTCCTGCTCCTGGGGAGAAATAACTTCTTGCACCCTCACAGGGTCAGCATTACTGACCAACTAGTGAGCACCTCTGCTTGAAAGGACCTAAAGGTCTTAGTAGATAGAAAGTTGAATACAAGCCAGCAGGGTAATTTGGCAGCAAAGATGGCCAACAGCCTGAGCCATTTAGCAAAAGCACAGTCAGACAATTAAAGAAGTGATTACCTGCCTTTATTTAGCGTCTGTTTTGTTTTGGCCCCCAAATACGAGAAAGATATTGATAAATTGGAGCAAGTTCAGTGGAAGGCCACCAAGGTAATCAGGGGGTTGGAAAAATTTGCCTATAAGGAGAAGCTGTGGGACTTGGGTTTGTTCAGCCTGAGGAAGAGATGGCTTCGGTGGGACCTGATTGTGGCCCCCCAGCACCTACCCACAGGCTAATGAGAGGGTGGAGCCTGTTTCTTTACTATAGTATGTGGTGGGAGGGGACAAGAGAAAACAGGTATAAGTTCAAGCAAAAAAGGTTCAGGCTGAACAAAACAAAAACCCTTTTTTGCAATGAGGACAGCCAGGCAATGGAGCAGACTGTCTGTAAGGTTGCAGTCTCCTCCCCAAAGGTTTTCAAGATGCATCTGGATAGAGCCCTGCAAAACCTCATCTGACCTCTTTACTGACCCAGGCAGAAAGTTGGGCTGGCTGGCCTCCTGAGAGCCCTTCCAACCTGAATGATCTTGTGATCCTATAAAGCAAATGAGCCTGTAAAAGAAAGATTGCACCACCTAGCTCAAGACATGGAATGCACTGCTTCAGGTATATATGAAACAAAATGAGAAATAACACCAACCATCAACAGCAAAGTCACTTTTGAACCTCTCAAAAAATGTGCTTGTTATTCTAATGACTGATTTAAAGAGAAAACAACCCCAGTCCCTCTTAATGTAAACTGCTCTAAGATCATAAATTAAAAATTAATTCACAGTAGATTGGGGGAGGATGGAGAAAGAAAAAAAGAGTACTAAAAAAAGGCTGCCTTCTAAGAACTAGAATTTCCCTTAACAGGGACTTGCTGAGGCTCTGGAGGGTACAAAAACATTTAAGATACACAGGCACCTACCACTAAGCTAAAGAAAAACAAATGCTGAATGAATGTATTTCTTGTATGAAATTATTTTCAGCTTTTCAACTCCTTAAAATACATTCACAATAAACATTCAGGTTTCACAATGCTATTAACATTAGAACTGAGATGTGTATGTTCATTGTAAGTGTAAAGTAAGGCTCTCAAAGTGTACTGAAATCATAATCAGAGCTGCTAAATAGCTTCAATTCCCACCTGATATTCGTACTCTGTGTAAGGCAGCAACTTCTCGTCTTTGAAGGAGGTTGACGAACCGTTGTAAACAAGTGAGAGGTCTAAATTTATGTGAGCTTGAGTTGTTCGCCTCCTGTAAAGTTCATAGTACAAAATCTTCCCGTTTGGCTGCTTGGGGCCGGTCCACAGGATGGAAGCAGTCGACTGGAAGCCGCCGGCTGTTTGTATTTCAATGAGAGGGGCCGGCTGCACTGCCGGCGGCGCCTCCAGCGTCTGTGCTGATGCCCACTCACTGGAGGCACAGCCCAGCTCCGTGCAGGCTTGGAGCTGGACTTCGTACCTTCGGGAACGCAAAGCAGGAGAAAGGTGATTAAAACGCTGCAGATACAAATATAAACTGTGCGTGAGATCTGGCAGATTTCTCAATTTCCCCCGGTCTTTGGAAATTTTATATAGGAACACAGTTTGTATGAACACACAGATTATGTGCTGTGCTTTATATAGCAAAGAGGAAGAACACTGTCTTCTGGGGTATTCTTTGGGTGTGGTTTGGGTTTTTTCAGAGCACAGTTAACATCTGCAGGAGTCAAGTGATCAAAATCATTTTGATGATATAAATCAAAATGATGATTCATTGTAAGAGATGATTTGGATGTCATTTGAGAGCTGTAGAACTCCACTCTATTACTCTCTTTGGATTTAGATTAGTTATATGTAAATAGTAGACAAACTTATCAACCATGTAACACACACAAATTATGCTTACACAAATACATAAGGAAAGGTCAGGTAAATAATCAAGAATTAGTGAGGAAGATACTACTTCAGTATCAAGTGTGCTTCTGCAGGAGAGTCTGGTGCCCTCCCTTAAGTTTTAGCTTTCACTTAATCACAAGTCACTCGTTTCCAGCTCAAGGGTTCAACCATGTTCCTGGTGTGACCCCATTAATATCAACTCAACTACACTGTGAATGGGCCAGCTACTACAACTTTGGTCTCCCCACCCCAAATGTTGTCAACTAAAGCCCTATTTATTCTCAACAGCAGACACCATGTGAAAGATAAACCAGTACAAGATCGCAGGTTTCGGAGTCTATAGCAGAGTGCTGAATTACCCCTTCTATTAATTACAACCTAAGTCAACACTATGTACTTCGCTAAGATGATATAAAGCTGGTGTTACTATAAATTTAAAGGAAAACAAATCCTTGTTTTATTATTTCCTTTTTAGCAAACAACCCCATGGGTCTGACTATCTGTTTAAGCAAGATGGCTGAGTTGTCTGCCAGCCCACTGCCCCACCCCACAGCATTTATTCAACAAATGAGTTCTTCCATACTTACCGGCAGTAGGGCTGTAGCTGTGCCACTATGTATGACCGTCTCAGAAAGGAAACATGAGAAGCATCAAAGTCAAAAGTCTTCTTTCCTGTTTCGCCAGGCTTGTGGACTGAGACTGTGTAGTTTCTAATGTCACCGTTTACTTTGATAGGAGGATCCCAGGCCACCAAAATCTCACTGGAAGACCATGCCTGCAGCCTAGGAGGCAACATCCCAGATGGAGCAGAGGGGTTGGTTTTTATCCGAGCTGAGGGACTGGTCGCGCTGCCCTGGCTGTTATTTGCTGTGACAGTGTAGCTGTACTCCATGCCTGGCGTTAGGGTGAAATCAAGATACCGAGTTTCCAGACCAGAGTACACAAGTACACCATCCCTCCTTAGGTCATAGCTTGTGATTTTGCCATTGGGCTTATCTGGGAGTTTCCATGTGATTTCAATTGACTCTGAGCCCATGACCAGCAGCCTGGGAGCTTCCATATTTAATGGTGGAGCCTCCATGGTCATCACAGACTGAGACGTGCTAGAGGTGCAGCCCCCAGCAGTACAGGCGACCAGTGCAAAATCGTACTGCGTGTAAGGCTGCAGGTTAGAAACCAACATTTGCAAACTTTTGCCAGGATAATACTCTTCATTGCCTAATTTCAATATGTACTTGGTGATATCTCCATTTTGTATTTGGGGAGGTGCCCACGATGCACTGATTTGAGTGGCACTGACAGCCCGCAGAGATGGGGGCTCCACCAAGGCAGGAGCTGCTTCCAGTGTCCGTATTGCAGCTGGCTCACTGGTAGAGCAGCCCCCCATGGTACAGGCAACCACTGCATAGCTGTACACCGTGTAGGGCAGCAAGTCCTCATCCACATAGCTGAGAGTAGCAGCGTCGAAGCTGAAAGGATAGAGAACATCATTCTTCAGCAGCCTGTATGACTGCAGAATGCCATTGGGCTGTGCCGGGGGCCTCCAGGATATGAGCACATTATGGGGGTTGGCCGACACCACGGATAACCTGGGGACAGCAAGACTTTTTGGGGCAGTTTGACTAGTCTTTGCCACTGTCCAGGAGCTGTCAGCATAGCCTGCTGCATTCCAGGTGCGTATTTTATATTCATATCTTGTCCATGGCTGCAAACCTTTATCATTATATGTGAATGTATTACTTTCAGTGTTATATTCTGTGAAAACAATTTTCTCATCTTCCGTTGTTGCTCCGTGCCCCACAACATTCTCTTCTGTGCGTCTGTGAATAACTTCATAGCGAATTATTTTTCCATTCGGATTAACTGGCTGCAACCAGCTCAGTTCAATGTTGGTGGCATTCACTGCCTGGATTACAGGTGCCATTTGGGACACTGGGGGAGCTTCATCTGTCCAGACTGGCTGGGGTGGAGAGCGAGTGCAGCCTGCTGCATTGCACGTCTCCAGCATGAGGGTGTACAGGGTGTACGGCTCGAGGCGCCGGAACAGGAACTGGCGAGATAAACCACTGTACTCCAGGTGGTCATCGCTGAAAACATTGTACATCTGGTGAATTAAGAAAGAAAAAGAAAGAAAGGCAGGCAGGGAAGGAAGGACAGAAGCCAGGATAAAAGGAAAACAAAACAAAACAATTTTTGTCAATAACAAGTAGATGAGATCCTTAATCTTTGCAATAGGGTAAGGACTATTAGCCAATGATTCAGAAACTTACTTCCTTGCTAGTAACAATCAGATCACTGATACAAAAGGAATGTTTTGATCCAATTTTCATGATTTCTTCATTTTGAATGCAGTAATAAATCACTTAGTGACAGTTTTCATTATATTTGATTGTTATCAAGTTTCATTGCGAGGCTCTCACAGGCCAGCAGAAAGCTTCTCACGGACTAGCTCTAAAGAAAATCACTTAAGGAAAAAAACCTCCAAATAAACCTCTGTAGTTGCAAACCTTGCAGGTAAAGGTTTACACTCAGTTGAAACCACTGAGCTAAAAGAAGTCTCAAATTTCAGAACAACATTCTGTCAAACCCAGGTTTTCTAGAAACACATTTTGGTGATGTTCAGTGTACAACAAGTAAGATTATGAGGTTTCATGTGCAGCTTTCTATGCATTAAATGAACAATTTGGTTCAGTGTAAATGAAAATTTACAGTCACAGAGTAGCACAAGGATGTTAATATTCATTTTAATAAAGTGACAAGCATAGAGAACTCACAGAGTGTCTTGTGCTTACATAGGACTTACATCTTATTTTAAACTATAATGCATACAGTTGAGTCTTTTTCAGCAAAAAATGTTTTAATTTGATATTCAGCATTTCCCTTCTCTTTTTTAATCAAGTGAACTGTCAAGATGAGTATTACCTTAATCACACCGTTGGGTTGGGAGGGCTCTGACCATTTCAGCAGCAGAGCCCTGCCATTTTCTTTCTTTTCCACAGTGAAGTCGCTCAGGCCACTGGGTGAAGCTTCCAAAGTTCGCACAGATGTCCAGGGGCTTGAAACCTGCCCGGCGTTGTTTACAGCTACGACATGAATATGATATGTTGTGAAAGGTTTCAATCCAAATAAATGAGCCTGATGCTTTGTTCCCTGAAGCAAGAATACAGATGTTTGAGTTAGTTAAAAAAGTAATCAGCATCTGTGGTTTATGTCACTTGGAAAATGAGGCCTCAGCTGTGGGTCACTTCTGACTGCTTTGCAGAATACCCCATCTGGTTACCAGGATTTTTTTGGGGGGTTTTTCATGATTGAACCTCAAAAAGAAATTAGGGTTTAAAAATACTATCTATCATTCTGGTGGAGCCTTTGGAGCTAATTCCTTGGGATTCCTCCACAGACTGAATCTCAGCTAGGACACAACTTACAGTTCATTCAGCATGTGTCTGAGCTTGCTCAGTGAGAATGAGGCCTCCTGAAATTGGACTCAAGCATGTAAAAATCTGTGGTACATGAGTGATTCCTGGCTCTACAGAAATCTTATCCCTCTTGTGTGTACATGTGACATTTCAGAGGCATGCTGTCCTGTTCAAGCTACTTAGGGCATTGTAATCTGGATAAACAGTTTGTGAATCCCACCAGGCTCAGCCAGGGCTGCAAGGACCGGGGCTGACCTGCTCCCACACCAGAGCACAGCCCAGCAGAGGGGTATGGTGGGGATGCAGGCTGATGGACATCAGCCATGGCCAGGAGCAGCCACTGGAGTCCCAGCGCACCCCAAACAGCATCTGACACAGACCTGACACTGCTCAGGCAAAGAGAGCCTCAGCACAAAGTCTGATCTAGGCAGGAGGGTGGAATTATTTTGAACAGTCACAAAAGGCACAGTGACCAACAAAAGAACAGGAGTAACATGTTCTAGTAGGAGACTGTGCAGATGTGTCTGATCAGAGGAGCAAAGAAAAAAAGGAGTTCAGCTGATCACTGATATATTTAATCTCATTTTTAGCTGTACTTTGGCATGAATTATATAGACCACAAGAAAGGGAGTGCAGGAATTCAGTTGCGTTCATGTGATAGAACAAGCTGAAGTCAATTTCCCTGTGTCAGTAAGTCGTATTAAGTTGTTAAATGCTAACATTTTCAATTGTTTAATATTTAAACATTTGTTAAGCTATCAGACTCAGAAACAAATTTTAAAGAAATATTAATTTATTTTTTAAAATATTAAAAGTTAGATCATAAATATTTAAATAGTTATTTCCTCAAAACAATGAGTTAGTCTTTTAGATAAATATAGCACAGCATTTGAATGACCATTATGAATATTAAATCTGAAGATGCCACAAGTACAGATTATAAACATACTTTTCTGATAAATGATTCCTTTTTTCTGTTAAACAGGGCAAACACTAGCAAGATTAATAATGCAAAAAAGTATAATTCTTTGTTAGGAATTCCCAGTCATCACTGCCAAAAAAGCATAAGCTGAAATGCAAATAGCAATCACTTCGAACAGATTATATATAAAAAAGCTCTGGCTGCCATGGGATATTTAGAGATATCTTTTGTCATAAGAAACATGGAAAGCATGTGGGCTATAAAGCAAAAACATATGTATATTATCAATAGCAGCACCTGTTCAATTACAGTTTATTTCGGTATGGAGAATTTCGTTCAGCCCCTAGATGGCAATACTATCAAACACTTTTTGTAACATGAGTACTTAATGATTAACAACGTGCGTTCAGTCATCCAACATACTCAAGGCAGCCATTAAAAAAATAACAAACCTGATTTCATTATAGATTCTTTTAATAAACATTTATGGCTTAGATCCTTGAAAGTGGAAGCGTTTAAACTGCCATAGCCAAAAAACCTATACAGCCGACTGCGAAATTATGAACTGCAGGTTAAAGAACCACGTTTAAATCGAGGCTCATGCTTAGCATAAAAATCTGGCATCAGAAATTATGTTGGCACAAAACATGATTAAAATTAGCTTTACAATTGGATGTAGTCTGTATTAATAGTTTTTATGAGGACAGTTATCTATTAGGTTTTCAAAACAGAACTTTTAAAAGCCTAAAATTTACATTCCGTGGTTCGGGGGTGGGGATGGGAGGAAGGGAGAACACAGCATTAAATTATTGCCCCTGAACTGCTACACAGAGGCTCTCTGAAGGTACAAACACATTATTAAAAACATCAGACAAAAAGCTATGGCTCTGCTTTTTAATGAGCTGCATCATCGAGTGGCTTCTTGTGACAGCAGTGCTACAGAACACTAGATTTCTGTTTTTTCTAAACAGAAAACCAGCATATTTTTCATCACCCTCTACCATTTTCCCACTAAACCCCAAGATTTAATTATTTACAACCCTCACTACACTTTGAAATGAAACAAGGATGGAGGGATTTCCTTGCCTGCAGTTCATCATGTTCTCTGGAGACTGCTAAACCATTCCTTCCAGGGATGACTTTTATCCCTGGCTCCTACAGATACTTCTTGAAGAGCAAACGGTTTACATGTATTTTTGTTTTGTTTGGTTTTGAAGTAAGCTCAGGGGATGTACTCCCAGAATACAGAGCCACGCTTTCTCCCCCTGCACTGCTGCCATTGCCAGTTGTGAATTTGCTCAGCTCAAAGGCTGATGCTGAAAAGAGGATGGATGGCAGACTCGGTGATTCATTTTAAGAATCACTTTATGTCCTCCCATGACATTTTCAGCCTAGAAATACTGTCCTGCTGGAATGGTCAAATATAAATTACAAAATACACCTTGCACTGATAGCACTGTAACTTTGGCTTCAGAGGACAACGACACAGCCTTAAACAGTGCGGGAACAAAATCATTGTCTGGAATATTCTCCCAGTCTTCTTCTGCAAAGCCATAAACTCATATATCCCATGTTTACACATGTTAACAGTCCAGATTTCATTCACCATTAAAAGAAAACCAACAAAATAAAATTTTAATGTGAACATTAAGATGTTCATAGACTGACTGACCATGAAATCCAATGGACTACAAGCCCATGCCCTCCTGCCTCCAACTGTGACGCATTCTCACTCCATCAGTCATTAAATTAAGAATAATCCAGCAAACATTTAAGTGTGTGCAGTCTCACATTCCTCCTCTATGGCCCTTTCATTCTTTCCATGTAAACACTTATAGAAATGGACATCTGAGGGAGGAGGGAGGTTGTGACAAGCCACTGTGACCTGATCACACTCTGTAGCCCAGAGCCCAGCCTTTGACACAGTCCTTGCTTCTGGCAGCCTGGTCTCCTCTCCTGGTGCAGCTCTGGCGGCACTACCACTACTTCCAGCAGGATCTTTGGTTTTGCTGTGTAAAATGCTTCACATGCTGCCAGTGGCAGCACAAGCTCTTAACAGCAACAAATACACTCCTCCACTAATTCCACTCTTCTAACTGTAAATTAGGATAAAAGTTATTTAAAATAAAACCTTGTTTTAACACATTTTTCAAAACATAAAACGAGAGAACATGAATCATGAATAATGTATCTGTCAAGATTTGCTTCAGATTGCCTTTTTTGTTTGTTTATTTTTTAATTCATGAACACAGAAGTCACTTAAAAGTCTGGAAACAAATTAGCATAGTCTTTCATGCCGTTCAAAGACAGTGGCATCCATAATGCAAGGTGCCTGCCTTCTTTGCTACCTCTTGGTCCTCCTCCCAGGCATGAGCAAGGCTGTACAGCCTTGAAGGGTCTGATGATTTTACACCGCCTACTGTGACTGCTTTTGACTACTTGAAGTGCCCCTAAGGTGGCAACAGGGTCAAGAGGTCTTTGTAGGCTGAAAATGATCAAAAATTAGCATTGATCTGTAGCTGTCAATAATACTCGGCACGGGTGGACTCCCTGCACAAATGTTTAAACTGCATACAACTACACAACCTAGTCATCTTTGAATCGATCGATCTGATGAAGCAGCACTTTCCAGGAGTGTCACTCTGGGCTTTTCCTCATCTTTCAAGGCAGGCCAGCTTACCCAGTTGCCTAGGTCTCAGGGCATGAGTTCAGACCATGACAGACACATCAGAAGATCTCTGAACCACTGAAGAGCTGCTCAACAGGCAGCTTGAGTATCTGTCCCTTCTTCAGGGGTAATCATCAAAGCTCAGCAAGTCATCACCAGTCATGTTAAGGTTAGGCTCTGGTTTCTTCTCTCTCCCTATCTTCTCTTTCTACCATAATCTCTCCTTGGCAGGTATCTTTTATAGCTGAATAAAAAGCTAGCTCATTCTTTCTACAAGCCTCTAACTAAAGTGGCATCAGACACTACCACGCTGTTAATTGGAGTAGTGGCACAGGGATCCAAGCCAGCTCTTTCATAACCCATGGACATAAACGATGGGAAGGCAGTTCAGTGGAACATCCCCTTGTCTAGAGGCAGAGATGGGGAACTCTCCCTGGAAAAGGGAGGAGAAAGCTATGGTCTCCTGACAGCCAGAAGATCAATCCCACCATCCTATGATGGAAACTTTCAAATTCCCCATCAAGGAAGTCAAACAGACTCCTCCACATGTGACAGAAGCAAGGGGGAGTGCTTGGGGGTTTATAAAGATACTCAGTTTATCCTCACCTTTGTCATTATCCTCTTATCCAGTTCCCTGTCTAATCCAGACTCTTTGCCATTTTCTGCAAAGCACTGGGAGCACTTCTACCTTGACTCTGATGTTCAGTCTTATTTCCCAGACTATTCTTAGCCCCTGCCTTCACTCTGAACATTGCACTGAGCTCCTATTCACATGCAAACAGTAACTTGTCCTTTGGGCTGCCTTCGCTCGCGGGCTTATATCATGCATGCGGTGTCTTTTCCATTTAAAAAATCTACTCTCTTCCTAAAGCCTTATGCTCAGATTCACAAGGATCTAACTTATGGATACACAAGTAATCTATGAGTCTATTCCTGTAGCAATGCGGACTGGAATATAAATTATTCCCATGTTAGTACTGAAAAACCTCAAAGGTTAGTCAAACAGAAACCAACATGTTATTCATTTAACCAGAAATTATCTTGCCTACAGGTAATCAGAATTTCCATTTTTTTACAAGAAATTGATGTTGTACTATTTATCTTCCTCCCAATTTGTATGAAAAAAAATTTAGACTTTTCATTAAACTTTTTTTTTGTAAATTTCACTCTTCAAATTTTTCATTTTAAGAACTTTGCATTTCGTGTTAGAATTTTAAAAATTGCCTTTCAACACCTATTTTTAATTTCAAATAATGATTTGATTATGTGATATGACCCAACAGGCTTTCAATAGCAGCAAAATGTACTACACAGGTAATAATTTTTATGGCAAATAAAAACCCAAAGAAATTAAAAAAGAAAACTAGACAAATATTTAAATAAAACTTTTTTAAGTTTGCAAATCCAGATTGTCCCTTATTAAGCCTGAAATAATTTTTAAACATTTTTGTCCAGGGCATGTTCATCCAAATTGTCTTTTGTTGAGATGAAAGGACACTCTTCCTCTCCCAGCCCAGAGATGGATCGATACACTTTCTTCTACAGTGGCAAGGAAATTACATTCAAAAAATTCATTATATTTGAGCCTGCTTTTCTATAAATAAATTTAGGAAATTTTAGTTTAGAAATGTATTAGAATAAATTCAGCCCACAAAGTAAAGCACATGAAATAGTTTCTTATTAAAACATAAATGTTGATTGTGTGATCATAAAGTGTTCTTTTTTTGAGATTCCTGGCAAAATGAATGCTTTCTCTTTTTTTAACTTTAAGAATGTTCTTGTAATTTATTTTTAAGACAAATGGTAGTTTTGCCATCAACACCAGAGAACACAACTTTTCTCTCCTCTGTGACCCCATGTTCTCATCCTTTCCTAACAGCACCATGCTAGCAGCATTTTTAATAAAAACCCAAATCTGCGCAGCCTGTTTCACTTGCCACATAACTGAATCACTTCCTATGCCAACTGTCCTACATGGGCTTGTGGACTGTACTAGGAACAAACCTTTAAAAACAGCAGTAATCTAAACGCAAAATATTCTGCAAATAACAACAATTGATACCTGATCTAAAAATATTACATTGCAATTCATTTTCCTCCTTCTTGGCAGGGCATGTAAGGAACTGTGAATTGCATGTAGCTGAATCTGTCTCATGGAGTTGCTGCCTATTTTCACAGGAGACAGTTTTCTTTCCTGGCATGGCTGGGACCTGCTGCAGTCTCACCGGGCATCTGAATCCCCAGCTTTGACTTGAAAGCAAAGCAACACAAAGAAAACTAGGATGCATTGCACATTAAAATGAAATCAGATAAAATCAAGTTGGCCTTTGGGTAGCAGTACACTTTTAAAACACCAATGATGTTGCACTTTTGATGGTAAAACCTTAAAGAAACCTCTTTGGGCAAAGTCAACATTGCTATTTCAGTGAGATTCTCCTCTTTCTCCTTCTCTTTTTTGCTTTTCTCTTCTTTTTTCTTTCATAATTATTTCTTTAAAATTCATCAAACATCACTGATTGGCACCTTTTCAAAAATGTATTTCCATCTGTATTTGTCTAATTTCT